>NW_005187473.1:1510577-1516414 GCF_000239375.1 Pundamilia nyererei | reverse complement strand
ATCTTTTTGTGGTCTGATACATAAAATAACCGTTTTTCAATGCGGTCTTCAATATTGGAAAAAGGTGGAAGCATTGGGCCCTCAAATAATAGCCTTTCATGCAGTGATTTTAATAGCTAACAACAACGGCATCCGATTTAAAGGTGCTCATTCCAACCGCTTCACACTCAAACCACCTCGTTGCAAGCTGGACCACCGACTCCCAAAACCCTCCACCCTCGGCTGTACCTAGAAATTCTGTCCATAAAGCAACAAAAAGCAGCCATAACCAGGTCGAGCACTCGCCGGGAATGAATCTCATTTATTGCTGGCAAACCAAGCCTTCCCTGTGGTTGTGGAGGTCGAGCTAACACACACTACAGGCAGTTTTAGCACACAGTTTGCCTGATGCTATGATGAAGGCTTGGTTGCACAGCAAACAGTTGTTGCCTTCTTGTGATTCAGGAGCAAACTTTGTTGAGTAGATTTTCTGATGTTACTGTTGGACAGTCACATCTGCAGGTGATGTTTTCACTGCTGACTCCTTTCCATGTGTGGCATGACCCCGAGCATGTCCCAGATATCTCAGGTATGCCGAGCAACGTCTGCTGTTGATGGCTTCCAGCGTGGGAAGTTCAATCTGAGTCTTCTTAAAAATTATTGACAAAGTACTCCTACATCTGTTAATACTATGTGAGGCTTTAAATTACTACCCAAACTGATTTCAGTTTATTAAAACTCCGTAGGTGGAATTGAGTGTTTTTGACTAGGTTCCACTGGGACCTCAAAACATTTGCATTTTTAAAAAGCACTAATCAAAGCAGAAATAGAAAACAAAGTTCTGACATCAATAGGAACAAAATGACTGACAAAACAATTGAAAATGGAATAAAAAAATTCAAAATTCTCTCTGGGGTCTGCATGGACTCTACTGGGTAGGATGATTGATTGTAACATGCTGGCAAACAGTCTCTGTTTATAACTATTATTAGACAGCAAGTATTTGCAAACTTTCTCCTATCAGTTTTAGAGTGACTGCAATCAGTCAAAGTCAGACCACAGTAGTTTGGAGACCGGATGCCTCCCACCAAGTGACCTTTGCACTTGTTCTATGACTGCCATTAGTTGTCCAGAGGTTCAGGGTGCTGCACCTTCAACCTCGGAGCAACCCGTTGGTTCTGGCAACTACTTTAAATCGGTCGCTGCATGATAAAAAAAAAATCAGAGCAATAATCTGACAACTAGCATTTGTCTTTTTTAATGGTTGCAAGGAGGTCACTGTCCTATTTTGACTATGCATGTATGTCCATCTGTTATATAGATGGACATAGCCAGATGTCAGAGTGGGTGTTTGAAACCTATAAACAACCAATTTACATGCTGTGATTTCAGCTATATTTAAAAACAACTGAGTGTAATCTAAGTCTGCATACTTGCGCTAAAGGTGAAAAGCGTGCAGAAGGATATCTCGACCATAACTGGTCAGTGATATGTGCCCTATCTTTAGCTCACAGTGGTGAAGAGTACTTCCAAATAATCCCGGATAGATTCTGAAATGTATTAACTTCCAAGGTGAGCCACGCCCCTCCTCTGGTCAGCTTTTAATGCGACTAACTAACCAGACAACCTCCTTTGTGTTGTTCACTTTTGTGCATTTCTCTGTCACGTGTAAAAAAGTTTGCTTTGACAGCAAACAGCAAATGTGATTAGAGCTACAGACGTAAAAACAGTCCTGGGTCTGATTGCATGAGACACTTATATTAACTTGTTAAAAAGGTGAATGATATGGGCCTTGAATCTGGTTTGGTCTTACGGCACTGATAGAAAGCCTCGATGTCTTTCTGGCATTGCAGTTTGCAGTAACAGTTAGTGTTTCTTCCACAGAGAAGCTGAAGTTAAAAGTGCCTTTCAGCAAGACACTTAATCCTTAATTGCTTCACTTGAGCTGCCCTGATGTTGGCATTATAGACTGTGAAAAAGGAGGCTGCCAACTACTGTGAAGACGATCAGCTTTTGTGGTTAAACAGCTCCTAAACACTCAAACTGAATTAAGATTGCAGTGCCACGCCAGTGCTATTTGGATTTAGGCAGCAATCGGATGCTCTAAATCCACACATTTTCAGAAACAATGTTCTCATTCGCACAGATCAGACGCTAAGTTCCCCTTTTACTAAGTCCCTAAAATGTTGCTCTTCAGGATATAAAAGCATGAGCGCACATCACTGGAAATTGATTTGGGTAAATTCAAGGGCTCATTTCCAAACAGACAGATATACGATAAAATCCAGCGGATGTCAGCAAAGGGCGAGCATTTACCAGTTTGACCTTTGCAGTTGTGTCGTGGCACTTTCTAAATCAATTACAAATCCCACTGCGTTGCTTTGCCTCGAGTCCCATTTTTATAGCTAACGAAGCTCTAAAACTGCACGGAGCACATCAAGATGTCTGCAATCAGTGCTCGCTGATATGATGTGTGTTTCAAAGGCTACACATACTAACAGGGTAATAAATATGATTTTAAATAGAACAAACCTCAGTCATAACCCATGGACAGGGTCAACAATAATCACAGCTCTGATTTCATTAGTGCCGGCACAGAGGAAGGATATTATTCAGCAAGAAACCTCATCAGCTCATCGAAAGAACATCCTGCAACACGCTCTGTCTCCCTGCCTCTCTCAGCCCTGAATCCTCATATAGTTCCTTTTTTTTTTTCATTTTCACCTACTTTACTGTTAAGCCCATCTCCCTCCTGCTTTCCTCTCTGTTCTTATAGCTCAGGGCTGTGCAGGCTGTTCTAGCCCTTTTGCGGTTTTTGGCTGAAAGAAACAAGAAAGACATTTTCCCCAGAGAAATTAGTCAAAGCAGATCGTGGCTTCATCAGGCAAAAGCAGGGATCTGTCCCATAAATGCAGTAGAAGAGAAATATCAACAATAATGAATAAAAATAAATGAAATAATAAAGAAAGTTTGAGAATGACACAGACAATATGGGTGGAACTTGGATCTGCCGGCATAAGGATGAGGGATGGCAGACATTCCTCCTCTCAGTCTCTCCTGTTTGTGCTTTCTCTCCCTCCCCTGCCCTCTTCTTCTTGGTGGCAATTCACATTCAGCGATGTCTTTATTTCCCAACATGCCTCGGCAGGATCCTGTGCCAGCCAAGTAATCTGTGCCAACTTTGTGACCATGCCAATCCAATCACAGTAATCTTGCACAGGGCCAGAGGCCAAAGACCTGCAGCCACGTTCCCATATAACATATACATAAATAAAGCTTTCACAGCTTCAGTGTCTGTATGTTTAAACTATTTTTAGTGACCTAGATGTAGTGGATGATCCAAAAGTAAAATCCAAATCTAAAAAGAAGTAAAAATATTTATTATGAGGTAAAATGTAAACCTACAGAACTTTATCTTCTGTTCTAGCGGAGATTTTGTGGAATTTGCATATAAAGGTCAGGTCTATGCCACAGTTTTGTTATTGGTTTTTTCCGTGATATTATTTTTTAATTAAAAGTGTTTCCAATGTCATTAATAAAAGTTAACACTTTCCACTCTAGAGATCCCTGTATCTGTTATTAAAATTCAGTCTGCAGCAATTTTTCAAAGGTTGTGGAGTGTGGCACATTCAGTGAAGATTGATGATGATGACTAAAAGGATGCAGATTTGTTGTGCTTCATTTCTGTTGCAGCAAATTTGCTAGCCTAGAGTTTAGAGTTGATTTTTTTTATAACAGGTTCAATAACAGTGGCTAATGATTCATTGTTGTAAGGTTCCTGTTTGCTCTCTAATTTACAGTTTTGATTGGGCTGAGGTTTTCAAATCTCACTCCAGTCTGGCGATGGGATAAGGACACTTATTGCATTTTAAACTTCATCCAAGCTACTCATTGAAGCCAAGATTGCTCATTTTTCATTTCATTTGTGGAGCCATCACTCACTAAATTTGAGGAGTTTTCTTTTTCATGATGAGAGTAACCCCAAAACAGCTTATCTCGCTTTAAGTGTCACACTGTGACTTTACAAGACTATGCATAATTTGTATTAATTGATGGAAACACTTGAACAAAACTACATTTAGAGCATTTATATGGCTCATGCAAATGAGTAGTTGTTTTTAAATTTGACCAAAAGTGAGCTCAGAAAGTACACCTGGAAGGAGTCACTTTGTTTATTTGTGTGAAGCTTTGTCTCTCCTTTAGTATGTGCATATTTGGGAGATGGAGTAGACAACAACATCAAATGGTTTGTGTCCCCACATACTCATCCTCAAGCTAGCTCGTAAGTGCTAGCTTTGAGCTATGCTCAAAGCTAGCACTTACGAGCATCACGTTACACATTACATTTCATTGCACAGACCATTAGCGTTCTGGCCCTTTCAGGGGCTTCTCTGGTTATATTGCTATGGTTTTACTTGTTGTAATGGCATTTGTTTTACATGTGAGCAGAGACATTAGCATTTTATTAGGTACACCTTGCTAGCTACTCATCACATTCCCAAGAGATCCATAATGTGATGAGAACGTCACAAAATTGCTGCAGATTTGTTGGCTGCACATCCATGGTATAAATATCCTAAGGTGCTCTGTTGGCTTGAGATCTGGTGAGTGTGAAGGCCATTCGAGTACACTGAGCTCATTTTTATGTTCAACAAACCAGTTTGAGATGATTTGAGCTTTGTGACTGCTGTAGATCATCTGCTTCAAGGTTTAATGTGAGGTGCACTGAAAGATGCTCTTCTGCATACCTTGGTTGTAATGAGTGCATATTTGACTTGAAGTGGTCTGACCATCATCCTTTTCTCTTTTTCTGTGCATTCAGAACACCAGCCTGTCTTGCCAACAACCACGCCACATTCAAAGTCTCATAAATCACCTTTCTTTTCTTCTGATGCTCTGTTTGAACTCCAGTTGGCTGTCTTGACCATGTCCACATGAATGAATGTAATGGATCGCTGCCAAGTGATTGGCCCATTAGATATTTTGGTTATGAGTATTGAACAGGTATAGCTAATAACATGTACAGTGAATGCATATATGCAGATGCCTGTTGATTCCTGCTATTCATTGGAATTATATAAATGCAGCTGCCATACTGCTCAGGGCCCACTAAGTCTCTTAATGCAGTGGAACTATATGAAGAGTTTGTACTCGGTTAATCAGTTTGCCTTGAAATGGGCACTGCAGAAGAGACATTTGGCTCAAAGTCTCTCCTCCTCACTGCTGCATGTCTTTATCTATTAAGAATCTATACATAAAACAAAAGCTTAATTTCGTTTCAGGACAGTTGCTAAACATTAAGCTAGTCTGAGCTTCTCAATCATGAGGTATCATTTCTTTCACTGAACATCAATAGGCCTGATATTTTATACAGGAACTGGTCAGAACCCAATGAGTGAGATGGCAGTGGCAGAGATGCATCACATGTCTTACTGTAGAGTGTAGTGCTCAGTCTGGCTGGTCTCTTTTTAGTTAATTTTGGGGAGTTGAAACGCAATCTACATTTTGGTTACACTGCTGCAATGACTCATGTCCATGTAATGGACTCCAGTGTACTCTATAGTTGTATTTTTGCTGTCTGATGTCTTCAGAAGACAGTAAAAGTAGAGTTACCGTCAGGCTTGTGTAAACAAAGCACCATGTGTGGAAGAATATGTTGGTGATTAGGTTGTCTGGCAAGCTGCCCCACATCGGCGTTAGCAAAGTGGAAATAATCAAAGAAATAATTAAAACCAAACATATAAAATGATAAAAGTGTTTTTCTCTTGATAGCTTCAAATCACTCATCTGTAATTTCTCCTCTATAGAGGTGTGAAGTTGAAGTTAACCCGACGATTACAGCCACACTAGAAGCATTA
>NW_005187473.1:1505431-1509230 GCF_000239375.1 Pundamilia nyererei | reverse complement strand
ACAATGATAACTGGTCCTCAGTTTAGCCCACATAGACTTCTGTTGTGCTCACTGTGTGAGGAGTTTTGCAAACGTGACCTAAGTATTGGGAAATGTGTCCTAGCGTCTGTAAAAAACTGTAAGATGCAGATTTTGTTCTTTTTATTTTAGACTTCAGTTTCAGTTCTGTTTGTAGATTTTATTCAGATCTTCTAACCTTAATTTAAAAAAAAACATTTTTAGATATATCAAAAACTACACTACATATTTAAAAACACAGTTTATTATTAAAAATATCCAACTGATGGTGATTAATGACACAACAGTAGCAGGACACAGTACATTACAGTGGTGAGTTTCACATCAGTCACTGATGTTAGCATTAGCGCATTAACATTAACATTAGCGCAGTGGCTTGGGCTACACGGCTGTAGCTAACAAGTTGTTCTTATTGTATTCTGGTTCCTCTGCATCCTGCTAAACAACAACAAAAATTAGGATTCCTAAACTAAGAGAGCTGTTAAACTTTGATCAAGAAAACATAATGACTTTTATCCAACGATGACAAAGTTTATTCGCCGTACACCAGTATGCTTTGACATGCTACTTAGCACTTTGATGCACCAAAGTGTTATACTCAAAATCATACACAGATTCATAATGACATCATTTTTTCGCTATTGTTTTTTTTCCGCTCAATGTCAATTTCTCATCTCAACTTTACAGCAGAGACCACAAAGTTGAGAACACCAAGTTTAATCTGTTTGATCTGCAGTTCCTAAATAATTTAGTTCTTCCGATTATCTCGATAGATTATCTCGACAGAATAACCACTAATAAAACTGAGTTCTTATTATGAGAAAAAAATAACAATTTAACAACCTAAACAATATATGACATTTTTTTAAAATTTTAAATTTCCTTCAAAGCATGTGATTGGCCAAAGGTAGGCTTCAGAAAAACCAAAAAAGTCCTGTGCTAGTGTATATCAGTCGGTGTGTTGTAGGCCCAGAAGGAGCTGTGAAAGATGGTAGAGTTTGGACTGAATCCAAAAACTCATCCCATTTAGGTATAGCGTTTAAACAGTAATCAAATGATAGCACATTTGTTTGAAGGTTATGTTGTAAAAGCATCCTGCTGTCTAACATAGGTTTTGGGCTCACTGCCCAGATATTTCACACACTTAAGCTCATAATGGTATTTCTTAAGCTGTCAATCATCTGTCTCTCCCTCATAAATAAAAAGACTCGGCCCATGAAAGCAGACACATTTTTAAAAAATTTCACTGTACTTAGTAAAAGACAAATGCTACCCTCAATCATTCGCTCTCTACCAGGTGAAACCTCAAGAAAAGAGGTTTTTAAGAGGGTATATTTCTGAGGCAGTTAATGTAACCAGCACAGTGTGATATAACCGAGACAAACAAGGCCAACCATCCACAGACATAAATAGATTAGAAGTCTGTTAAATGATTCATTTGCACCCTATTGAATATCTTTAACCAGTCTCCCAGTTGGCTGTCCAGCTGTTGGGTGCATATTTGAGATTCAACAGAGAGCCAAAAGGATTTGATAACTATAATATCCATCCATCCTCTTCTGCTTATCCGGGGTGGGTCACAGGGTCAGCAGCCTAAGCAGAGAAGCCCAGACTTCCCTCTTCCCAGCCACCTCCTCCAGCTTGTATGAGGGAACACGAATGTGTTCCCAGGCCAGCCAAGAGATTTAATCTCCCCACCGTGTCCTGGGTCTGTTGTGGGGCCTCCTTCCAGTGGGACATGCCGGGAACACCTCACCCAGGAAGTATTCTTGTCCGATGCCCAAACAACCTCAACTGGCTCCTTTCGATGTGGATCATGTGGATCATCATTTGAGCAGGAGGTGCTCTACCCTGAGCCTCTTCTGGTCAAACTCCTATCTCTAAGGGAGAGGCCAGCCATCATCCGCAATCTCGTTCTTTTGGTCACTACCCAAAGTTCATGACCATAGGTGAGGGTAGGGATGTAGGGATGCTCAGCTCTCTCGTCACCACCACAGACACATACAACGTCTGCATCACTGCAGCCGCAGCACCAGTGTGTCTGTCCATCTCTCGCTCCCCTCTCCTCTCGCTCGTGACATGGGGTGGGCACTTCAACTTTTTACAGCCGAGGACTATTCTCATTTTAAGCAGGAGGCCACCAGCTGATGAAGCAAACAGAACCACATCCTCTGCAAAAAGCGGAGGCAAGATTCTGAAACGGTCCACTTGGCTACATCTAGAAATTCTGTCTGTATAAAAATTATGAACTGAATCAGTGACAAAGGGCAGCCCTGGTGGAGTCCAACACCATCGGCAACAAGTTCGACTCATTCCTGGCTATGGGGACCAAGTTCTTGCAATGGTTGTATAAGGATCGAATGGCTCGTAGCAACAGGCCAGACACCCCATACTCCCGAAGTACCACCCACATAACACTCAGAGGGAAACTCCACAAAATGCATGCGGACTGGTTCGGCAATCTTCAGTCATAATTGTAATATGAATGATTAATTACATCACGTTTGGATCTCGGCTCAGCTGTGCCCTGATCACTATCTCTGTATTCCATCATTTCCCCTCACTGGAGACAATCTGATATCACAAAAATCAGATGTAGAAAAAGCTTGAATAGTAAAGACAAGCCTACAGTACTGTTAAATGTCTTAAACGTTACCTCACTGAAGGAGAAAGCAAATTCAATTAATACAAATTGGATGAGAAGCCAGCCTTTGAAAGCACATGACAGTTCATGTTTGCATATGAAAATGAGACATCGCATTATTTATTGTTCAGGCAGATGGTTGTCTCTTTTGCTGGGTGCTTTTTCATATTCTTATGTTTTGACAGAGCCTTCTGTTGAATAATTGAATTTCAAGTTTTACTTACATCTGTTATATTCATTAGTACGGTGCTTTTACAGTTTTGGAGACTGTGCATCTGAAGAAGAAACATAACAAATTTCTCCACAACCTATAAGCTAGCTTCAGTTTGCACAATTACTGAGCAAACTGTGAACATCTTCACTAAACTGCAAGACCATCTGTTAATAGTCTGAAGTAACACATAGCTGGTTGTTTTGCTTTTTTAAGAAAGTGCCTAGATTAACTTTTACAGCCTGTATCTTCTTCATTAATGAGGCTTCACAAGTTTTCGTTCCCTCCAACCAAACTGCTTCGCTAATGAGGGAGGTCCTCAGCATGAACTATACTTGCTACAGGTCTTAGTGTCTGTGGAAGATAATGTACATCTTTTAAAGATAATACTAAACCAAACATCCCTTAATGTCCTGCTCTGATCTAGAATAACCTCAATTTACACTCAATCCTTTGTTATCCTTAGAAATTCTTTATATAAATATATATAATATATATATCTGTATTTACATATCACTTCAAAAAAAGTCAGTAGTGCTGTGTGGTCTATTCTATAAAAGTTAAATACAAATGAACACATGTAGAGGTAAGTACAGGTAATACAAAAAATTGCATACTGCACACCTGTAGCTGTGTTAAACCAACAGCTAGGTGACCCAGAACAACACAACAATCATTTCGGTTGAGCTGTGCTTACAGAAAGTACTCAGCGTCACACGCGCACACACAAAAATACAGTCTTTCAACACTTCCTGTCACTGTACAGCCCCAAATCTTTCTCCTCCTCATCAGCGTGGTTCCCATGGTGACAGCAGAAAGAGCAGCAGAGAGAGCAGGGTCAAAGGCTCAAAAGTCATCGTGTGGGCGGAGCCTTTAACAGGCACCTGACGGAGGATAGGCAATAAGATACAACATTACAGAAAATA
>NW_005187473.1:1503625-1505206 GCF_000239375.1 Pundamilia nyererei | reverse complement strand
TTTTTTTTTTTTAACAGCGTATTGTGTTCTGCATCCTGATTGGCTGTAGACCATTGTCAATCAATCTCGTGTCATGTCTCCTGTACAGTATAGGATAAGTTCAGCTTGTCAAATTTACATGAATCTTTGATCGCTACCAGTGTGACTCTGAAGTGCTGTACTGTATGTTGTGGGTGCCTTTGGTTTCATTCTATAATACTGGACTTATTATTCTACGAAGGTTTGAACTTTGAGTGTTTAAACAAAAGAGAAAAGTGGGAAAATGTTCATGCCTGTCCTCGGAAACTGTATAAAGTGTGTAGTGAGTGGTTTTACAGCCTTAAAACATCTATAATAATTGTAAAACATAAAGTTAGCTACTTCGCAGATTTCACCTATCGCGGGTTCTTTTTAGAACGTAACTCCCGCAATAAAGGAGGGACCACTATATAAAGAAACGAGGGGTGACTCAAGACTTTTTGCTGTACTTAAATTTGTAAGTATGTGTACATCTTTAGAAATAAAACTAGGTTTGCTGTAGTTGCTCAACTAAAAAAATAGAAACAAAAACGAAATCTACGATTCCATCTGTATGTTTATTGAACTTCAGGGAGAGCAAGCAGTGGTGTTACATCACACAGCAGACACTATTCAATGAAAAGTGCGTCATCCAGGAACAACATTGATATCAAGTTGCATCAGGCTTTCTCTGACAGAGCTCTGCATGTGACAGGCTGATCGATCACTCTGCGTTTGCTTCTCAGTAATTAATCAGAGGAGCTCCTTGCAGTGGTTTGAAGGAGGTGTGGGTGGGTGTGAAATAACCCAAAAAGTATTGGAAAACGGTCAGAGGATTTCAGGCCTCAGAATCGTCGATACTGATGCACAACTACAGATCCGTCCCTAATGCTCCATGAAAGTCGGCAAAAATCGATTTGGTTGTCAAAAAAAAAGAATCGTTCCAAATAACTCTCGAGTCTGTCTGCACTTGTATGAGTGTTGATGCACGGGATTTGTTTCACTTCTGTTTGGCTGATACGTTCTCAGTCATGTTTACTTATTGTTCTGAGTTCTTTTTACTTACCTGTGTAGGTGGAAGGAGATGAGGAAGGACTGGGCGACGACGAGGTGGGGTCCTGTCCTTTCCTACTGGACTACGACCGCTGGGTGCATCACCTGGCTCGTCCCCTGAACAAAAGCAAAAAATAAGATGATTTTAGCATAACAGTATATAAGATTAGATCAAGATCAAGTTAAGATCCCAGAACATGCTCACTGATGAAAATCTGGCATTAAAATCCCCATTAAATTAAGAGAGAAGTTATTTTGGTTCTGTTTTTACTCTCATGGTTGCACACAATCTTGCATTATTTATGACTGTTTTGTTGATTAGAACTAAAAGATTTATGGACTTCGCCGCACCCACCCACAGCTTCGCACAGTGTGAATACCGTTACCTTACAAGGCATAAACTCACACAGATGTGCAAAATGTTGCTTCGTCTAATGGGTATGCGGCCGCACTTTCATATAGGTGTGTGTGTGTGTGTGTGTGTGTGTGTGTGTGTGTGTGTGTGTGTGTGTGTGTGTGTGTGTGTGTTGG
>NW_005187473.1:1501912-1503171 GCF_000239375.1 Pundamilia nyererei | reverse complement strand
TGCGAGACGCCTGATGTGTTTTTGTTTTCCACCGCGTCTATGCCGATGATAGAGATGATTTACTCGCAGCAGAATGTTTACCAATTAGGCATCTGTCCTTTATTGTGTGCACCGTTGACAAATAGCAGCATGGAGCAATATGGGACCCTGGGTTCCTATCTGAACAAACGTGTGTGTTTGCATTCACGCCTGTGTTTGTGTGTGGTCTTGCTCTGTGACCATCTGTTCCCATCAGAATCGAAAACCTCGAGTCACATCTGGTTTGAACCTGTTTAGGAGACAGAATTGGGTCGTGTCATTATTGATTTGCCACAATAACAAGTGCAGCGAGACGAATTCATGTTTCATTTTTAGCACAATATTAACCGAGCCTCTCTTTCCTTTGCACTGAGCTTAGTTTGATGAAAAATGTGGGAGGAGGGAGGCAGGCGCGTTGTCCACTTTGTTAGACAACATTAACTTTGAAACATCAGAGCTTAATGTTTCCCCTGAGTACGCACATGCAGATGTAAGCATGCCCAGTGCATTAGCGGCATTTTCCCCAATCAATTATAGGAAACAAAACGATGAATGAAGGAAAACTATTAAAACCTGAGCAAAATACATGCAGAGAGTTCACATTTATATATGTATATATATATGTTGTAGTGGCAACAACACAGTTGACCTCGTGCCCAGACTCTGCTTCCTTAACAGAAGATGTGTCAGAGGGATTAAGAGATCCGATGCAACAATTACACAACTGATCATCAATCTGTGACCTAGGGTGTCCTTATGTTCAAACATAGTGTAGATTATGGAGAAACTGTGGTTTATACATAAGTCCATTTACAGAACGCCACTCGGGTTCAGATCAGTCAGGCCGTTCCTCCCAGTCACACCCTTCCATTGCCCATGTGACCGTTGAAGTCACTGGATTAAGCACCCTCAAGCAGCCCACCCAGCGACTCCAAGAAGGCGGGGTGCACTGATCAGATAACTGCGAACAACAGTAAGCAAGCAAAAAGGATGCAAGTGCAACATCCACAGCCTGCTGCTTCTCACTAAGAGCAACTCTAGATTAGATCAGAGAGCAGCATTCAGTCATAAATATTTTTTTGAGTTTTCTTCTCAGTATATGAAACTATATTAGCATTTTAACACTTGAATACTTCAGCATTGTCCTTTTAGCTAAATGCAATTTTAAAATTTGGACTTTTTTTGTGCAATTTGTCTTGTAAAAAAAGGCAAGAAATTTAATTGTAAACCTTCACTGATAT
>NW_005187473.1:1500064-1501490 GCF_000239375.1 Pundamilia nyererei | reverse complement strand
GTTTGCATCCCCAAAGGAGCTGAGCTGACACTTTACAAGGCAGGACACCAGTGGTCACTATGTCCTGCGATAAACTGCAACTGTAATGGCTGTAGAGGGCAACTGGATAAAAATGGGAACAGATTCACTAACTCCTCCTTTCCAAAACAATAAATATGTCCCTGTCACCTCTGAGTTGTAATTTAGACACTTTTCCAAAACAACAGGATTGGAGGAAATTGGATTTAGCTGAAGAACTCACCCAGAGGTGACAGTAAGAGTCCAAAGCAGGCGGAGAATTGCCATAAATGAGAGCTGTAGTGACCCATAGACAGGAGACTGTATGCCCAGCGTGGAGTCCCTCGCTCTTTGTTTCTCCTTACATATAACTTCAGAGGACCTGGGCTGACATTAATGTACTGCAGACTAACTCGAACCATAAGAGTTGCTTCACTTTCCTAAAATAACACAATCTGAGCAGTTTAATCTTCACTTTAATGTCTGACACGTTTGCCTCATTGACCAGCATCTCTCCACACTGCTAAAATGTGTGTTCTGTTGAGAGGGAAACACAGAGCCTCATTGGTAAAACACGAACTTCTGCTTTCCAGAAGCACAGTTTGGCATCCAGTGTTACATGATGTGTGCACCTCTTGCTGAGTCAGGCTGCGGGTTAAAGGTGCCCAGCTTTAGCCATCTCTCTTGGGAGAAGAAGTGTCTTCTCTCTCTGCACCGCCAACAACATATTTTCTTGAGAGAGGTCCTGCACACTGCAACGTGTGGCTCAGTGACCTTACAGCTTTGCAACCCTTTGAAAGCTAAGATTCTTCTACTTTGCGGCCTCCAAATCCTTTCCTTGGTATTCTTTTCTCGTTTTGTGCAGGAACAATTAAATGCTTCTTGTTTGGCATTTCTCATCGGCTGTGGATCTTGATCAATAACAAGACCTAATTAAAATTTTAATGTCAGATATATTTATGTTTTTTAATGCAACATAAATATATTCATCCATGCCCTTTTTGCTCTCCTGGTAAACGTTCAACAGTCTGGGAAAGTTTTTTAAATAAACTAAAAAATAAATAAATAATTTTTTGTGAGGACTGTATGAAACATTGGCAATAAATGGCAAGCAAAACACAATGTGTGCCACTGGGGTGGAGAAATTCATTCTCGTCTTTGTGACACATAAATCATATATTTCGTGTTTTCATGTTTTCCTATTTTAGACACAAAGCATTCAAACTGTAGCCACAATCATAATTTGCATCTGGAGCTCTGTTTGTAATATTACACTTTAGCATTCCTGCAACAACTATTCCGGGAAAGCCGCTACCCAAACATCAGCATAGCTGTGTCTGATTCCTCCATTTGGCCATCTAAAAAAAAACCCTACTGACAGCACAGCTTCTTCCTAATGGCAGCAGACGCCACAGTGTATGTGCTGCAT
>NW_005187473.1:1480624-1499320 GCF_000239375.1 Pundamilia nyererei | reverse complement strand
ACACACGCAGAGCAGAAAGAGCATGGTACAAGGTAGCTGTAGATTATTCCCTCAGCAAGTGCTTATTAGAATTAAATTATATTATGATAGCGACATTTTCTTTGAAAGCAAAGAAAGAAAGGAGCCGACTTCCAACTTCAGTACATCCTGACATGAATGACTACTTTCTATGCAATCTTGCAATGAAAGCAGCGTGATTCTGATATCCTGTTGAAACCTTCAAGGGCACTGTACTGCAGTATTATTCACTGCAGTCATCTTGTTATTTACTGACTATAAAAAAGAGAGTATGGGTCCCAGTATAGCTCACTGGGTTGAATAGGTGACCCACATGCCATAAAGCTATCACAGAGGCCTGCGTTTGAATCCACACCGAGGTCATTTACTGTGTATCTCTGTTTCCTGCCTTCTCTCATTGTCCTATCTTTATGAAGGCTAAAGAAATCTACAAATAAATACATATAAGAGCATAATGGAAAACGATATGCTTGTCCTTTATGTTATGAGTATCTATAGAAACGAAACGCATCCTCTCTAACCCCTCTGGGTAATTTACCATTACATTTCCAAGGGAAACGGAGGAAAAAAGGAAGAACACAGAGAAGGTTCATGGATGTAGTAAAGGAGGACATGCAGAGGGTTTATGTGACAGAGGAGGATGCTAGGGATGGGGTGAGATGGAGGCAAATGATCCACTGTGCGAAACCTGAAAGGAACAGGTGGAAGAAAAAGAAGATTTCCAAGCACTTTAGTAAGATTTTAAGAACGATACATTGTAACACCATAGTTACAGTTTATAGACGTCCCTTAAGTACCACGCATCCAGGCAATCATTAAGTTAGTGTTTTAAAATGAGGATAGCTGAGCATGTGTGTGCCTGTTCAAAGCACTGCTGTGCAGAACAGGAAGATTGGTGGGTGAAGGTGGATGAAAGAATGAAGCGAGCAGAGTGGCTCTTTGAAGGCTACACATCAACAGCAAGCCGGAGAGGGTGTTGTGGGAGGCGCAGCTAGACAAAGCAAGGGCAGCATGCTTCTCCAAAAGGTCAAGTATGAGAATAATAGCATCCCTGCAGAGAGGAGGACTAATATACAGATGATGTCGAATCAGATTTGCATGAACAATCTCCCTCAAGTGCCGACATGACCAGAAAGTGAGGTAAAGAGGGGCGGGCTGAAAATAAGCAAATAGATGGGTTGATAGACGAGGAGACAGGCAATGAACGGTCTGTTTGATAGAGGTTATGGGTGTGGCAGCATAAGTGAACCCAACCATGCTGCTGACCTTTTCAGTAGATGTTCTGTGATTTGCAGCATCTCGCATAAAGTTTTGCTACTTTTATCTCTTCCGTGTTGAGCAGCACAGAGAGCTTTGCATAAAAGACAAGAGCAAAGCGAATGTATAATTCTTTAATGAGCTGCATCTCCTAACCTGAGGATCTGTCATTAAACTCTAACAGATATTAGCAAAAGCGAGATACGCGACTGCACACGTACATCATTGATTCTCAGTCTTTTTGGCCCCACTGTTGCCCCCATTAATTGGTGTGTGAAGCAGTTAGCATCAATGCACCGCAAGCTGTGAGTTCCAAGCAACAAAATAATAAAAGAAAGCATCTGTTTAAAGAAAAATGCCCAGCCCAAGTGATTTCACCACAAAAAGTATCAGGAGCCAAAAATAAATAAAGTTAAATGCCGTATTTTTCAGACCATAAGGCACACCGGATTATAAAGCGGATTAAGCGAAACAAAACAGATGAGCTCATTCTCTTTGCTTCCTCCACTTCTGTACCATTGATTAATGTTGAATTCCCTCGCAGCTGCTCTATTCCTGTGTTGTTGCAGTATATTATGACTAACCTCGTATTGTGGATCTCAGTTGTTCTCATGACTGAAATTTGGTCCGTTTAAAGCATCCTGCCATGCGATTGCATTTGTCTCTAACCATCGGGAACCCTCACGTTAACTTTTATCGAGTGGAAAAAAAAGGTGATTCATTCATCATTCATCCTCCAGCTTCACTGTGTTTATGTTATGCTAACATAGCTGTGTCGCTAGTGATCACGTAGCACATCATTATATACCAGCTAGCCCAACTTCAGTAACCCTACAAACGTCACTGCTGTTTAGTTTTCTTCTTCATTTATGTCTGAAGTGACAGCAGAGCTGTACGTTTGAATTTTTTCACAAATATCTCGGTCAGAACATGCAATGTCATGTTTAGGTGGAAACTAGCGAGCTAACTTCCTGCTAACTTCTAACTCTGTTAAATTTAATAAATTCTGTTTTCATGGATGCCTGCATGTTAAACTTAATTGTTATACCTGCTAAAGCAGCAACGCTGATCATGTTATTACAGATGAAAGAATTTAGACAGTTTTTAACTCTCAGTGATGCCTCAGTGTTCATTTGACTTTGGGACGTGAAGTGGACGGAGTTTTGGACCCAGATTACTCCGAGTCCGTGAGGCTGCTGCCTACGGTAGCTGTAATGCTCCAACAATCCATCAAGCGGTGTGGCTTCGTAGCTTCCCAAAGTCTCACCAAAATACTAAAACATTTTTTGACATATTTTGAGCGCCGTGTACCACATATAATCCGTTCAAGGTCAGTAAGCACAACCAGAATTCATACATAAGGCGCACCGGATTATAAGGCGCACTGTTGATCTTTGAGAAAATTAAAGGATTTTAAGTGCGCCTTATAGTGCGGAAAATATGGCAGTTCTGATAAATGTAGTGTCTGGCTCACAAATAGTGGAAAAAAACAAGAACTTTCTTGTTATTTAGTTGTTTATCTGTTGGTTTACTTACTTCAGTGTAAAATGATTGGCAATAGTAGTGGGGAATCCTTATCAATAGAAAAAGCTGCAAAACTAATGAAAATATAGTTAAAAGATCCAGCAGGCCAGATTCAACTTTTCACCGGTCAGATTCTGGCCGTTATGTTTGGCATCTCTGCAATATAAATTAACTACTTTTTTCCCCCTTTCCCAGCAGTGTTGAGCTTGGTGGTCAAAGCGACATGGCAGAGGTATACTATGAAGCAGAATAAGTGGCTTAGCCAGTTAATGCAACCTTAGGAAAGGCCACTTCCTAGCCAGTAACATTGCCATGGTTATTCAGTGCTCTTTAAGGTGGAGGTGCATAAGCTGACCAATCAATTCTGTGGAAAATTCCATTCTTCTTTTAGGGAGGCTAATTAGGGAAAGACAGACTCTCAGCAGACGGGATTTTACTTGCCTCTTGAGTATTGTACTTTTTGACCTGACATGAAATTTGCAAGTCAGCTTCCTAAGTGGTCATAAGCACCATAAGCAGTATATGAATTCAATGACATAAAAGTTGTACTTAATCTTCCCACGCCTTCATGACAGGGCAGTGAAACTGAAAAGTGTATGAATTTATACAGTTTTGGATCTAACTTGGCTGCATTATTGCATTATTATATTATAAAATAATCACAGGAAAAACACTGCACTGTAGTTACATTATTATTATTATTCAATTTACCTAAAGCTCTGGCCGATAGAAACAATAAAAAACAACCAAATACACACAAGGAAAGAAAATACCTCCAACAAAGCAGCACAAAGAACAATAAAGCCATTTTAACAAAATCTTAAAAACTGTAAATGAGCTTCATCTTCGAAATCAGCACAGAGATCAGGTAATCATTATGTTTTCTATGACTTACATAGTGCTTAACGAACTTATTATCACCATTTAATGAGAGCAGCAGCCCTAAATTAACAGTACTGGTAATTATCAAAATCAGTGTTTCTGCTTCCGTCATGGTTAATCCGCCAGAATTTACAAACTCTTTAATCAAAATGATAGTTTAAAGCTAAAATATATAATTATTGTTGTCATTACTGGATTTCAAAGTGTACTGTTTTATAAAAAAGCAGAAAATGGTAAAAACACTTTTGCTTAAAAAAACTGTCTTTTTTTTTTTAAACAGACTGCTTACAGATTTATATAAATATATTACATATCTAATTATATGAAACATTTGTGTTTTCTTGTCTTTATAACAGGTAATCTAATAAATTTGCCTTTTTGTCTTTATAAGTAACTACAAGCAAGTATAAGAAGATAGAAAGACGATATGACGGGTTTGGACTGCCGGTGTGAAGCAGCAGTGGAACAGTAGGATATTGTTTGCATTTACTAGATGTTTTACACCCTGACGTTCTCCAGCGTATGCATGTACAAAGAAAGCAGTTTTATCTTATAGCACTGATCAATTCGTTCATGAGGCTCGCTCTGGGAACTTTTATAGTCACCAGTGCCGATTAGAGGCCTTGCCAGACTTTTTATTGTTCTTCCTGGCTCCCTTTAGACAGCACTGGATGCTTATGAATGCAGATCAAACTGTACTCAGGCGGAGGGGCAACATTTTTAATCAGTAGAAAACACTGGCCTTTCCCTTTAAAATGAAATAGCTTCTGAAGGCTTTGCAAAGCTGGCTCAAGGGAAGTGGGGGAGAGGCCAACAGAGCAACGCAGACATGATGGAGGGAAGATAGGTGGTGTACACTATCCTGTTTGTATGTCTATTATTTATTTCAGGTTTATGTTAAGAACCAAAGACTGTCAGCAATTTAACTGTGACTTAAACTGTGCGTTTGCAGATTCCAGTGTGCTTCAGGAACAAAGAGGAAGCACAATGCACAGACTCACTGCTACTTGGCCATGAGAAATGGCACGTATACCCCACCACCACGTCCTTACTATCCTTATCGCTCCGTGTGTTACTCCCTTTCTCTCTTCCTCTTCCTTCATTGTCATCAAATAAGGACCCATGGGAGGACAGACCACCTGGTAACCATAGCTACAGGGATTGAGCACCCCATTGCGAGTAGTGCATTCACACATTCTCTTACAGACACACACACACAAATGCCTCTTGTGCTTAAAGAGTTCCTGAATATATTACCAACGAGTATGCAGCAGAATATAAACCAGCCTGTGGTCTTGGTGCTTTCCAGAGTGGTATTGCTGGTTGTAAAGTGACTCGTGGATACCTGGAGGTTATAGATTCCCTATCTCAGCATTCAACCCCCCACAGTATAGTACAGCAGCTATGGTGACGTGGCATTTCATTTGGAAGAGAAGAGAAGAGAAGAGAAGAGAAGAGAAGAGAAGAGAAGAGAAGAGAAGAGAAGAGGAGAGGTGATTACATTTACATTATTGACGTTATGGGACCTGGATGTCTAGGGAGACAGAGCGATCGGAGATGGGCCAGTTGAAGAAGGGATTGTGCTCGTTTAAGGAAGGAAAATCAATCAGTTTAATCTTGGTGAATTCCAGAAAAAGAGAGAGTTTGAAATGACTAAACGACGTAAGAAGCACAGTAAAGATCAAGAGAATAAAAAGAATCTGCTGCAATGTAATAAATAAGTGATACTATTAAATAACCTACAAAGAGGAAAGCTATATCTGACTGCTGATGCAGAAGTCCATAGATCAGAATCCATTAGCTTCAGCCTTTGCATTTATAGGCGTTTATCATATCGCTTTTCCACTGGTGACAGTGAAACAAATGCTGCGCCTGAATCTTCACCATAACAAAGTTTTCGAAACGTATGACAACACTGTGTGAGAATGAACTCCAGCATGAGTTTGGCTGGAGTTCACCGTCTCCGTCTAATGGCACAGATAGCTTGAACTTAAGCTCCCTGCTTTTAACTGCTCATGTGCTCGGATGCCTGTTTTTTTCCTTTTGTTTTTGATTGGCGAGCATTGTTTGCCAACTGATTCTCCTCCTCCCGGCTGAGATCAACTCGCCTTGATGTGGAAAATGGACTTAAATCAAATAATAATAGACCGCGTGCTGTCTCGGCACAACTGAAGCAACTTCACGTTGCCCACATAAATAAAACACATCCGTTTTGGAGCTTGACTTCTGCCACTCGCCGATATGGCCTGGCACCGCGCCTCCCTCTCTGCCCACACGCGCTGCCCTCGTCCCGCCTCAGCTCTCAACAAAGCCGAGAAATAATTATGTCAAAATATTTGCAAAAGAAATTCTTAATCTTTCTCATATCTGATAGATCTGGGTTTAGGGAGGGAGAAGGAAAACACAATGGTATTTGAGTGTGTGTGTGTGTGTGTGTGTTCAAGGACGCACATACAGACATTGTAAGTCAAGAAGCAACACAGTACTAGATTTGTTTCTGTCAGTCAGCGCGGCAGAGAGCAGATACACATAAAACATGCTGGGTTACACACAAAGACGCTTCAATCTCAGACATCGCAGATGAAACGAGTGTTGGGCACACAAACAAGAGGTCATAAAGATTCATTTGCACGCACACACACACACACACACTCTCTCTCTTTCTAATGCAAGCAGAGTCTGGATTCTGTGCTATTCCTCTCCTGTGAAATAATAAGCTCCACATTTCAGTGATTCGGATTTAGAGAAGTGGTTTGTAGGCAGAATTTTAAAGAGATAAAGCTGGAGAGCCTAGATTTAGTGGCAGCCGCATCTTTAAAAACAACACAGCAGCCTAAATTTATTCATGCAATAGTATTTTATTTATGCTTTACCTCAGAATCACTGATGTAGTCTGCTGTACAGACATGCAAAGTACAAGCAGAGAAAAATTAAGAAATGGCTTGTGTGAGCCTTGATGTGATTTGTGGGGTCTAGCTGATCCAGCATCACTCTTTCAGCTCCAGTGCATGTTAGCCTTGTTTATATGCATAGAAAGGGTGACAAGCAGGAAGAAATGCAGAAAATCCCCTTCTGTCACTCTGTATTGTGATTCTTTCTCCAGGCTTGAGAGACAAGATCACAACACGCTGCCACCGGCTCGCTTAATCATAACCAGCAATTTTCTCTGCAAATAACCAACGTACCAGCTTCAGGCCCGGCGGGAGGTTTGACTTTCCTCAGAAGTGGCACATCAAGGTTAGCGGAAAGGGTATGATAAATGTAGTGACAAATGCATTACTTTTAGCGTTCTTAAATAAGCAGGTCATGCAGTATAAGAAAACAAACAGAAGCGCTCCTCAGAGAGGGCTCATGGTGAAGTGAACACGCTACCTTGTCGACGTTATCTGAATGCTTGAAAAATAATCGTGATGTGCATATTTTCCAAAATACGGAATGTGAATGATGTGCGTGAACAAACTATCAATTAAAATCTTCTGTCACCTGTCACTGAACTATCACTTTTTATAAATTTAAGAGATGAAAAGAGAGCTGTTTTTATTTTATCCTTTTTTTAAACAAAACCCAAACCAACATGGGTTTCCTACCTTTTTTTTCAATGAGATTATATATGTGACCTGACCAGTTTACCTGAATCTGTTTCCCAGTCTCAGTTTTCATCCTACTGAAACTACATAACACACTAAAAATGTGACTTCAGTGATTTGATCTGGGAAAGCAACAATACAAACTCAGAGACTCCAGTTGCTTGTATGTGTTATGGGAAGTTGCGTCGCAATGAACGTGTTTAGGTTTCGTCACATTCAGCATGAGTTTTCAATTCAATTCACTTTTATTTTATTTATATAGCACCAAATCAAAACAGCAGTCACCTCAAGTCACTTTGTCAGGTAAAGCTCCTACAATAACTGAGAGAAAAGCCCAACAATCAAAGGACCCCCATGGCCAAGCACTTGGTGACAGTGGGAAGGAAAAACTCCCCTTTAACCCCTTAGCAGTCCAATTAGTCCCCTAAACCATCCAATGTACCGTGGGCGGTACGTCCGACTGCTAACAGGTTAAAAGGAAGAACCAGGTTTTGCACTGGCCCATTTCAAAGATTTTACCATTTTCACCATCATCATCTCAGTTTAAACAAACCAGGTGTGAAGAGAAGTGGCAGGTCTGACTATAAACCACTTGCTTATTGGCTAATTGTTTGAGATTAACAAGTCATTAGCAGTGAAAATAATACAGATGTGGTCCTTTTTGAAACATAGCATGACTGAAATTTATACAATAGATACTTTTTTTTAGTATGACCGGAAATGAGTGACTGAGCCCACACTGTAAACTAAAAGTGTTTACAAAGGTCAAGTCAGAAAGTTGTTATTCCCGTAGGCTGTGTGTCGAAATGAAGGATAGTGTCCAGGCATCCACGAAAAAAGGATTTACCAGGGTGAGTGGAGGAAGGTGTTAGCAGTAAAGTAGCTTTGAAATCTAAAGATAAGAATAAAAACATTTAGCCAACCCACAAAGCTTTGGAGGTTATTGAAGTTCAGCTAGTTTGCTAGATCTTTTAGGTGAGAGATAAAGTCTTCTCAATAAAAGTGCATGTTCAGTGTTGTTCAGTGAGGTACACAATCTGAGTCCCCATGGGGCGACAAAAGAGATTAAACAAAAAAACAAAACGTGGTCCTTTTCTAAAGCATTAAAATACTGCTGAGAGGCTCACAGCATCCTGGATACTCAGTGAAGCATGCCTTAGCTTGAAGGCCGGCTATGAATAAATAGTACTGATACAGTTACAAGTGTACAACTGAATAGTTTGCTAAGGCTCATCTCTATTCAAAGAACAAGGGCACACAGAAACGACAAGAGCCTTAGAAACAGCCATGTTGTCTTTACATTATCACTTAGCAAGTGAATTCAATCCAGCTGCTTTTTGTTTTCTACATAAAAACACTGCAGCAGTGGCATTGAAAAATGTACACAGAAGATGGCTATTAGTGTGTTTTTCTTTTTTGGGAAGGAAAAAAGGTCATAAGCATAGCAGATGAATCCCATTTAAGATGTCAGCATCGTGTCCTGCATCCTTTGCAGTGTTATTTACCTCCTCATTATTATAAGGAGTAACTTAACACTCACAGGAATTCATATTTTTACTCTAGTGGTTGAACTTCCCACCTTTATACAGCGATTTAGCTACAAGTGTTTTTCAAACATGATGATTCAGTGTTGCCAAAGAGACCACTTCTTACTCTTGTCAGTGATGTTGGGTGTTATAACACCTTGCAGGCTACTCTGCGGAAATTTAGGTCAATTTTAAAGGATAAAGATGATAGTACTCTAAGTCAGCATGACTGCTCTTAACTTTGCACTAAAAGTGTTTTGCAATTTTACTTGTTTTGAATTCAATCTGTTATTGCATAAGAACTGTTTACGTGTTTGTAGCGCGTACATGTTGTTTGAAACAACTCATGGCCAGGCCACATTTAAAAAAGAGATTTCTAATCCTTTAATTAAACTTTTACTTAAATGAGACTGAATAAACTTTGTTACCAGAAAGAAGAGATATCCAGTCTATATTTAACTAAGTTTAATATATTAAGATATGTGCAGTGGGTTGTTTTTTTTTTAGGCTGATGACATTCTTTAGATTTTTAGATTTGGTGTTTACAGTTTTCCCCATTTTGATAAATGGACTGCTATTTTTATAGCACCTCGGTATTCGGTTGAGGTCTCACAGCATTTTCTACTGAAAGTGTCATTCACCCATTCAGATATCACTTTTATCTAACATCTAACATTTACACACACACACTCATGTGGATGAACTGGGGTTCAGCATCTTGCCCGAGGATACTTCTGCACAGAGACTGGAGAAGTCAGGGCCCAATCGATCGGTAGATGACCCAGTCTACCATGCTCTACCACCTGAGCCACAGCTGTTCAGGTGGTATTAAGCCGCTAAGAAAGACATAATGGCTCAGAAAGGATCAAAACCTTTCTGAAATCCTGTGAAAAGCTTTGATATTGTATTTCCACCAGTCATTCTAAGATTTTCTCTCAGCTAACACAGATCACAGTAGTCCGTTATCTTTAGAGCATATTAAATTACTTTTAATTAACCTTTTTGCCATGATTGTTGCTTTATTAGATAAAAGAAAATTCCACATCTAGTTGTCAAGCAGCCCAAAGCCATATTTTTCTGAGCACCACTTCCTTTTGCTTTCACTCTACTTAAAACAGTGGACCCAGTTTTTTAGCTGAATCTTCTCTTTACTCGTCAACACATTTCATGCTATGAGAAACACAGGGCCTTTAGATGTTTTTCAGGCCAAGGACAGAAAACATTACATTTGGCCAGTACCCTCAACCCAGAGCATCCTTTCTGAAATTAGCAATTAAAATGAAAGTAAATTTGAACTTCATCCACTCTGTGGAATTGTCTCAACGTTCCTACGGGTCCCAGTTCTCCCTGTGACACCCATGTATTATGTATAAGCATATGTACGATGAATAAGTCAAGAGATAAATGACGAAAATTACATTTCTTTTCCGCCCCCCATTTCTGTTTTTGGCATGACCCGGTTGTTAGTGCATCCTTTATCACGGCAGAGGAGCAAGTAAACTGCAGAGACCAGCAGAAAGTGAGATGGAAAAAGTGAGAGAAGAGCAGAGAGAGCAAGAGAGGAGGGAGGACAGTTGAATCCATCTCTCAGTACTATCCCTCCCTCTGGGCATTTCCCGGCTGGCACATGATATGTGGAGGCTGCAGTATTTTAAATCTCTACCATACTAATACCAATGAACCATGAGCACATTGTCTTTTATTTATTATTTGTGTGTGCGTGTGTGTGCATGCGTGCGTGTGTGCAAGCATGTGTGCCGGAAACCCTAGAGCTACAGAGGCGAAAGACAAGATTGCAAGCTTGCACCAACTCATTTGCGTATATGTGTGGGTGTATGTTTGCTAATGTTTGTTCCTCTCTTTCTGCGCGCTCGCCTATGTGTTTGTGTGTGACTCACCGCTCTCCTCACCAGATGCTTCACAGCCATCTTCATCATCACAGTCGTCTCCGCTGCCTCCCTCCATGTGGGCGCTCCCTCCCTCCTCTTCCTCAACCCTTCCTCTCACTTTGCTCGCCCAGCCCAGCTCCACTAATAGCTCCTAAATGAAAGCGCACACACACACACATGTCCACAGATATTACACATACATTTGCAAGACACTTGGATTGATTCAAATTTTGTTCTGTATTGTGACAAGATTTTTTTCTGATTTTATTTGATCACCTTACTGGTAGAAAAAACATTTTTTATGTCTTTCAAACTATGTTGTCTTTTTTCATAACTTAAGCTAAAGAAATTGGAACAAATTATGTGTTTTGTGACAGGCTGCTAGTAACAAAGTACCTAATGATACAAGAAAGTCTTTGAAAAACCTTCCTTGGAAGCAAAGTCTGAAGAATTGAGGGGTAGCAGTTTGTAATGTATACTATAATCGAGAATAATCCAATTTTCAGGGGGTCACATGGAAGGCAGTGACTGATTTTTATAATGGAATGACATGTATGTATAAACACACATCGAAAGACTAGAAAACAAGGAACATGTAGACAAAAACACAGGTCAATGTACACATGAAAACTTTATTCAAGTCATGGTATGACAACAAGAATCCCACTCTCCACTGCTTATTTAGATCAGTGCCGATGCCGTGGCTTAATTGTGATGCCAGATAAAAGCTTCATGCCTCTATTCATGTCTTCACGCCTGCTATTTGATTACTTTTTAGATACAATACTGGATTTAGCTTCAGTGGTGGTAAGATCTATCAGCTGTGGTCTTAAAATTTGTCCCACGAACACATTTTAAGACCAGAGGAGATAGATCTTTTAGAGCAGTGGCCCACAGGTTGTGGAATGCTTTGCCTCCATCATTATGTTGCCTTGATTGCATTTATTCTTTTAAACAGGAGCTTAAGACTCATTTATTTAGACTGGCTTTTACCTAGATTTGTGCTGTATGCTTGATTGTGCTGTTTTATGTATATCTGTTTTATATTATTGTGAAGCATTTGGGGTTGTTACCCTGTAAAGAGTGCTATATGAATAAAGTAAAGTAAAGTAAAATATGATTACCAGATTTATAAATAACAGTTCACATTTTGTTAAAACAAAGGAAAAAATAAAACATACAAGTCATCAAATTGAAAGTCATACGGTTTTCACCCATACACTATGACAGGATCATGTAATTGGTTCATAGTTTGATAAATGAGTACTGTAAAGAGCCAAGGTGGGTTATATAGATGGGGTCCCGCTAAGGACAGAGATAAGGCAAACATACAGCAGTTTTATCAAGGAAAAAGACATAAGAAGACATTAAATATATGTATATATGGTACCTTGGTGAAAAATAAAATGTCAGTAAAATATATCTTTTTTCCTTTGCCTTATTTCTGTCCTTAGCTGGAACTGATTAGGTAGCATGGTGGTCCTGGCTTTGAGACCTTTACTTGATTTGGTTCCCTGACCAACTGTTCCAAAGCCAGCA
Organism: Pundamilia nyererei; assembly: GCF_000239375.1. NCBI lineage: Eukaryota > Metazoa > Chordata > Actinopteri > Cichliformes > Cichlidae > Pundamilia > Pundamilia nyererei. The sequence continues at coordinate 1,487,098 of NW_005187473.1, read as the reverse complement.
GTGTTGTAGTGTTGCCACTACAATATCCAATATAAAGCTGCTGGCCAACCAACTAGACATTGTGGTGGTTGACAAGGAACAGAAGACCACAGTTGTGATATATATGGCAATCTCAGCAGACAGCTACATCAGGAAGAAGGAGCACAAGAAAACAGAGAAGTACAAGGGGCCAAAACTAAAATTGTGGCTCCAGCAGATTGCAGGCACAACATCAGCAGAATTGGTCCAGAAGAGCACAGTCCAAGCACCAGCTGAGATACTGTGCAGAACCTCTGGTAGAGCACTCAAGCTTCAGGATCATATCCATACCACACCTCCAAGCGGTGAAGAGGAGAGAGTTCATCATGTTACCAGTGGTTTCTATGGTTGTTAAAAGTAAAATGAGAAGAAAAGTCTTCAGCTTTCAGGCCCTTCTCCAAACTGGAACCAGCTCCCAGTTAGGATTTGAGGCAGACCCTCCCCTTACTTTTAAGATTAGCCTTAAAACCTTCAGTTAAGGCTGGATCAGGTGACCTCCCTTAGTTACACGTCAATAGGCCTATACTGCTGGGGGCTTCACATGGTGCATTAACTATTTCTTCTTCACTCACCTTTTTTTTTACTCACTATGTGTTTATATTCAAATTTGCATCTAATCTGTTATTAAATAATTCAGTTATTATTTATTTCTGTCTGTCTTCCACAGTGTGCCTTTTATCCTGTCTCCCTCACCACCAGCCAATCACAACACAAGTCTGTTTTTCCTTCCCACTGTCACCAAGTGCTTGCTAACAGGGGGTTCTTTGATTGTTGCTGTTTTCTTTGTATTATTGTAGAGTCTTTACGCTGCAATATAAAGCTCCTTGAGGCGACTGTTGTTGCTATCGGGTGCTATTAAAAAAGAATTAAGTTGAATGATTTATATTATTGTACTACATTGAAAACTGTCTGAACAACTAAATGGACAGTCAGTTGTCTGAAATGTTATGATAATTTTAAATTTGCTATCCTGCAGAGTGAGAGCTGTAACTGATTTTCCCTGTCTCAGCTGCTTGTTTATACACAGACAAAATCTGTCTGACTCTCTCGTATTTAAAGATGACTTAACTCTGCCTACCAAATATAATCCCTTTAGCACATAAGCATAAGGTGTCTGTTTTGATTCACAAGGGGAAGATATTAAGTAGGCAAACAGCATTGCGGGGTGGCTGTGGCTCAGGTGGTAGAGCAAATCATCTACTGATTGGAAGGTTGGTGGTTCAATCCTTGGCTTCCCCAGGCTGCATACCAAATATCCTTGGGCAAGATACTAACGCCAAGGTTGCTCTCCGATGTGTTTATTGGAGTATGAACGTTTATTAGTTTGCACTTGTGTTTAGAAGTACTTGTGTGAATGGGTGAATGCAGCATGTTGTATACAGCGCCTTGAGTACTCCGGGAGAGTAGAAACGCACTATATAAGTATAACAATGAAAACAGTGCACCTATCCTAGTGTATGGATCAAGGAAACATGTTTAAAATAAGCAGGCATCATCGATCACTTTATTTGATTAACAAGCAAGGGTGCCTGTTAGTCCTTGTGGAGTTTCCTTGTGGGGCAGAAGAATGTGGGATGCAAACGGAGGGACATCTGGCTTCCACCATAGAGTAGGCGTGTAGCAGCCACGGAACCAAGGGGAAGCAAGGTTATTATATGACAGCATGTCCGAGGGGACACAGAAACAGACTAGGCTCTGTACGGTGATTCACCATCATGTCACTGGACTGCAAATGAGTGCTGAGGGAGGACAAAAATACATTACAGCACTGTTTCCACCAGGACTGTTTTCTTAGTCATGTGGAAAGTCTGAAATTTAAACAGGATTTGGGCCATGTGGCACTGAAACTCCTCTGTGAAACCAACAGAGCCAACAAATAAAATTATTCAAGTGTGGTAACTCCAGAATGGTCTGTCCAGTGTAATTAATGACTGAGACAAACTTAAACTGGTAGTGGCTGAGGTGATGAACTTTTGTATACTGCAAAAATAGAAATATTTTTTGCTTTGTTCTCAATAATACATCAGATTTTAATAATGATGGATAATAAGACACTGCCTTTATAAAATGTTTAAACAATTATACATGTTCAACTGCTCGTTAATGCAAATATGTAATCAGCCAAACTCAAATAATTTAGGCATGTCAACATGGTCAAGATGGCCTGCTGAGTTCAAAGTGAGTAAGGAAGATGGGTAATTTAAGTGACTTTAAAGGTGGCATCGTTGTTAGTGCCAGGCTGATTGGAGTTTTTCAGAAACTGTTGATTTGCTTGGATTAAAATGGTCTTAAAAAAGAGAAAATATCCAGCGAGCAGCAGTTCTCTGGGAGAAAATGGCTCGTTGATGCCAGAGGTCAGAGGAGAATGGGCAGACTCCTTTGAACTGAAGGCAACAGTAAAGCAAATGACCACTCATTACAACCAAGGTATGCAGAAGAGCAGCTCTCAGTGCACAACATGTCAAACCTTGAAACAGAACAGCAGCAGCAGACACTCCTGTCAGCTAAATACAGGAAAGTGAAACTACGATTTACAAGACTGTTGCGTTGAGACACAAAGTCTAGTCTCCACAATAAAATTGGTATAATTTAAAGCTCTTACTGGGTGTAAATGATCCTATCACATGCTGACAAATGATCAGTTTACAAGAGAAGAACTCCTTCCTTGCCCATCTTCAGCTGCCATGTAATCAAAAGATGAGAGCCCTTCCCCTTTTTAACACAAAGGGTTGATTCATGTCATCTTGACTGGCTGTGCATGTACCTACAAGTTTTAATTGTGAGTATAAACACGTGGTTGCGTTAATAAAATCCCATTAGACAGCAATACTTATGTGAAAAACAAGCTACTGCACCAAAGGTCTGCTTAGCACGCAATACAATTTGGGACAGTGACAGATAAGAAGACACCAACGAAAACGCATAATGAAAGACAGACCTTCAAAACCCGGTCGGAGAAATGATTAAAATTCCAGGGACGCTTCTGTGTCCTGTCTCATATTTTCCCTCTGCTTTCATCCTTGTGGTCAGAGCGTGTAAATGGCACACATGACAGGCATGAATAATAATTAATAAATGGTATGCATTAACGGCTGTGCCTCAGATGAATGGCTTCACCCACAGAGAAGCCACCGGAGCACCTAGTTTCAAAGAAACAAAGCTCAGGATGTGGGTTTGCAAAGGCGACTCTCAACAGGTTCAAATTACACTTAGTTTGTTTGTATGTGTGCAGAGGCTTGCATCCTGCAATTTATCAGAAAGATGGAAAGACCACATCGCACCTCAGAATGGAAAATATCAGACCTTTCCCTTTGGTTCATGTCGTGACCTGTATAGCATTACTACGATCGATCCAGAGGCCGCGTATCCAAACACATTGATCTAACCGCGTGTTCGTCTGAATTACATCTGAAGATCGGCAAAAAGCTCGAATAGTCTTTAAATCACAGATGACCAAGAGTATACAAGTTAGACTGAATTAATGAGCGTAAGAAGGAACTCGCATCCATAAATGAATACATGGTGCATGTGTAGTGCATGTTTGTGTACGTGTGTGTGTGGGGGGAGTACGGGGCGGTGCTGACTTGGCATTTTCTCCATGTAAATGCAGCATGATTAATGGAGTCACCAGTGAAATTAGACAAAGCACAGAACAGCAGAACAGCAAAAAAAAGGAAAGAAAAGAAAACTAGGCCTTAGCATGTCCCATCCGATTAATTTTCCTTTACCCTCACCAACATTACATAAACCAGAGGTTAACAGGCTTTGTTTAAAAGGAGTGGCTGTTGCTAGGAAGACATAACTTCTGTTTTTATGACAGTTCTAGGGGGTACTGTTTAGTTTCTGTAATATATTTTATACATGTGTGTTGCCGACAGGATAGTTCTTTTCAATAGCCTCCACACCCATCTAAAAACACAAACAAACTTCATAATCTCTGTGGTCCACATGTGCTGTCTGTAAACACCTACAAGAAGAAGTAACTGTGTAACTGTGTAAAACTGGGGCCATATTTAACTTGAGCAGCCACCACTGGATAACCAGCTTCCTTTAAAAATGATTAAAAACAAATCAGTGGGCCACACTGCTGGGTGGGGTGACATCTCCAGTCATTACTGTTTACCAGTGATGTGTGGATTGTAGAGGGGAGGACACTGCAGGGAAGTGCAGACTGAATACTAAACAAAATGTGAGCCTTTATTGTGACTGATCAAAGAAAAATACAAATAGTCCAACAGAAATTGTAATCCAAAGAACATGAAGTCCAATCAGGTCTAAAGAGCATGAATGTGCACAGGTGAGCACAGAAGGCTAATTTAGGGTTAGAGAACGGAGAGGAAATGAGACACGGGTACAGATTATCAACACAGGCAAAGGAGGAAGTAAAGCGAACTATTCATGAAGGAAAACCAACACTCAAAGGAAAATAGGAAATGAGTGAGAGACCTAATACTAACACTTAGCACGATGTCAAGCTAGTGAACAAAGGGTGATGATGACATCAACAGAGAAATGAGAGAGAAGGAGGAACAAACAGGGTGGCAGCAGGGGAACTAAAAGCTGGCATTAAGAAAACTCAAGAGTTAAACCCAAGCGCAGGATTGCAAAACTCAGATTCAACTAGACTAAACAATAAAGTTGAACAAACACCATAAAAGTTCTTGACTAAGAATTTCAAACAACGTGACGCCTGTGAGGACGGACACTGTTTATTTTGAGTCCAAATTGTTGCTGCTGGACAAAACTCAGCACTAAAAATAGATTTACCAATTTAAAAGAAATCAGCTGTTTCCACCTGTCTGAGTAACATTTACTAAGTTTAAAAAAAACCTAAACTTACAGTTTCGTTATATTACATAGCCCTGTTTTTATTTTACTTTATTAAAGTGCGTGTGTATCCTTTTTTAGATTTACTCGAGATCTAAAGAACAAAAGATTAGGTTGTTACAGTTCTTGCTTCTACTTCTTTCTTCCTGTTAAAAGCGAGTTTTTCCTTCCCACTGTACCAGGATCTTGCTCATAAAGGGTTTTCTGATTGTTTGTTTTTTCCTCTACTATTGTAGGGTTTTTAACTTACATTATAAAGCACAGTGAGGTGACTATTTGGCGCTATATGAATAAAACTGATTTGAATTGATGAGTGAATGACCAGCAAACCAAATTATGTTGCCAGTATGAGTTGTATGATGTATCAGGCTGTCTCCCTTAATCCAGAAGGGTCCAAAGCCACATCGTCCACACATATAATAATGAATCATGATAATGAATACATTTCATATATCATTCTACGGAATCGTATGATTTTATGAATCATTCACACAAATCATATCTCCATATTACCTTACTGAGTACAGCCTTGAAAGTCCTGCATAAATTCCAGTTTAATTGTTGAATTAATTAATTTATTATTGAGTGTTATTATCTACCTGTGTTTCAAGTGCTGACATTTAACTTTATTGGATTAAGCAGCACTTCACACAGGAGGTGGTAGCGCATAATTGAAGGCCAGATGAACTTAAGGGCGCCCCTCCAACCCCGCAACACACACACAAACACAGACACACACATAAAAAAAATGGAGCCATCATCATCATCACTCCCGCAGAATGGCAACCATAGGGTGTCACTGCCAAGGTTAGCGCAGGGTATATTAATGTTCAGTAGATGTGAAATCATCCAAGAAAACAAGAAAACCACTCATAAGCAAATACTTTCATACTTCAAAAAATCCTTTTGAAGTATGAAAGTTTGTTTCATCATAGTGTCCTTAAAAGATGAAGGAAAGCCCCCAAATCTAAGGTTTCTTCTTCTCTCGATTGCATATTTCAGAGTGAATATTGATTGCAGCACTAGAAGAAAGGCCACCAACTCATAATATATCAACATTGGGACTATAGCTTATTCTATAATTACAAGACGGTTTGGACAACAGTTGTTGTTAGGGTGGGAAAAATCTCAGTATCATCCATCTTAACATAAGAATTTGGGTAACACTTTATAAGACAGCCTTTGTTGGGAGTAACAAACTGGGAGAACACTGGGTTGAGCATTTACCTGTGTTAGCTGTTCCAGCCTCTGTTTTGCGCCCTTCAGGACAGGATCCGTATTGCGCACAGTCAGCTCGGGATTCTCCCTCTGGGCTTTTAAAGTGTTGCCAACCACACGACCTGCATAACTACAGAAAGGCAGAACATGAGAAAGATATGCAGTACTTCCTGTCCCAGTTTGTCTCTGTGTGAGTGTTGTTCTCCTGTCCCAGTTCTCTCCATTCACTATACTCGTGTGTTTAGTCAGAGTGCACTGGATTCATAGACACACATACACACGGTCATATTTCCATTACTTCAGAGGATATTACATTTACTCACGCTGGTTTTGTCGAGTCTTATCCTGACCCCTCCATAATCACTACTTGCCCATAATCCAGATCTAACCCTAGCCTTAACATTAAACCAA
>NW_005187473.1:1459603-1478265 GCF_000239375.1 Pundamilia nyererei | reverse complement strand
AGCACCGCTCGGGTTCAGATCAGGGAGGCCGTTCCTCCCAATCACGCCCCTCCAGGTCTCGCTGTCGTTATCCACGTGAGCATTGAAGTCTCCCAGCAGGACAACAGAGTCTCCAGGTGGAGCACCCTCCAGCACCCACGGCGCCTCCTGCAGGTGGTGGGCCTGCGGGAGGATGGGCCCATGTCTCCTCTTCGGGCTGTGCCCGGCCGGGCCCCAAAGTTTTGAACTTATATGTTAATAATCTGTCTTTTGCACCTCTGACAGTAAGCAGCTACCAACAACAGTAAAGACAAGAAGTATTACAAGTACACAGACACATACATACCCTTTGCAAAAAGAAAAGTCACCATTTACTCCACAGTAATGGACTAACTTGTGATATGAGCTCATCTTTATGCAGATTAATCTTATTTCTTTACTTTTTTTCCCAGGGATATTTCATTGAAAACAGATGGACTGCTTACAGTAATTGCTATTAGTGGTTTTCAGCAAGGTTGTAAAATGATTCATCTTTAGAAATCACATTTTCCCACACACAGGAAACTGAAATTCAATTTACAAATATGTTTTTTTGTATAATTTAATATACGTTTAAGATATTTTAGTTCTTTGATAATTGTGTCTGTATATATGCATCATACATTTACATATCAATATATTACAGAGGTACCCACTATAGACGCGCTGAATTAGGACACAAGAATCAAGTGTTAAAATCATTTGAAAGGATATTACTTTACTTTAGAGCTGAGTAACTCTGCATGTTTTTAAATGATGCAATCAAAGTAAATTTAGTATTACAATTTATTCCATGCAACGAGTGCCATCTTTGATCATCTTGCATACTGATAGCTTTTTTCAATAACAGGCTGTAAGCAAGGATCACATCATTTTGTCTGGTGGGTGGATCAAAACGAAGATGAAGTGGGAGAAGAGCAAAAAAGAAGAAACAAAAGTTCATGAGTCACATTTTTCCATGTTCCAAACCAGCTTTGCTAGCTAATACAATCAACCACCAACTCAGTAACCACCGAGTCCACACCCTCAAAAGCACAAACACACTCTGGCTATGGCAACGAGGGAACAGGATTGTGGGAACCAAGGAGCAGAGACATGGTGGATGAATCTGAATTGATTTGAGTGATGCCAAGAGATGGTGCGGTGGTGAAGACCTCTTCTTCTGGAGCCATGCTTACTCTGCTGGTCTGGGATAAAATCCCATGTGAAACTTAACACAGTGTGGCCTTTAATTAAGTTCCTCAGATTGTTGTTGTGTTCTCACACAGATCAAGTTTTGATGCTCGTAAGTGTTCATGTCCTGAGGCCTTACTAAGTGAGTTCTAAATCTGTGCCTGGATTCATTACACCTGACTTGAACTAGCTACAGTAACTGATGTCACAAAAATGCTTATCAACTGTCCCTGTGAGAGAAGACGTTCCAAACCATCTTCATGCAAGTTCACATTAAATAGGCAGCCAAACACATATCACATCAAAAGATCAAACTGCATGCTTTGCTAATAAAGCGTGAGACTACAGATCCCCACGGGAAAATCAGGTCAACGGAGAGGCAAACTTCCTGTGAAGTAGGGGAAAAGAATACAGCATCAATAGAAACCGAAGCAAAGAGAATTAATTAAATATTATACTGCTGATGTTTTCATTAGCTTTAAACTGGTGTGGTTAAAAAATATTATTACAGGTTTTGCTTTTATGTTTCATAGGATGCATTATAAAAGTGTCAGGGGAAAAACAGCACTGTAAAAGCAAGCAGAGTTGCTACAGGAAAAGAAAAATGTGCAGCATTTAGTAAACATATTGGAGGGACTTATTTTTTCATGTGCGACTCTTGTTAACTGCTTCATGGCTCTGCACTTGTAAACTTTCTATATTATTGAGTCTTTCATCTCTCATGCTTATGTGTTGTTAAATGTGTTGCACTAAAATAATCGCTGATGAAAATATTGCAACAGAATCTTAGCTGACTGGCCTGAAGCTGTTTGTGCATGACTACTGCTGCAATGAAGGTACAGCATGTTAAATGTCACCACTAGATGTCAGTAGATTACAGTTCTGTTTTCTGTCAGTCCGCTGTTTACCTCAGCTGTCAATATGTGCCCATGTCTATTTACTCTGGAGGTAGCTGTAAAACTTTGCATAAAGAGTCAGATACGAGTTACTAATTTGAGCTGCTGAGGACATCCTGAACTTTTAAGTCAGTTATCAGTGTTGTTTTTGCTACCGTTAGCTGCTAGCAGGTGTTAGGGAAACTTTCTGTGAATTGCATCTAATGTTATTCAAACACTTAGTGAATAAAGTCTGATAAAATGCAAGACAATCAAACTGTTTATCAGATGAAACAAACACTCGAGTCTAACATTAGCTAGCATAATCTGCAACAATACTGGGAATAAATGAGCATGTTTATGCAAACTTCATATTTTAGAGCTCTGACCTCAGTTCAGGAGTTGAGGCTTGAGGTGAGAAGGAAGAGGATGAGATTATATTCAAATGCCAGTCATGTTGTTGCTTTCTTCTGTGTTTTCATTTCTTTAGTGAAAAGGAACCTATAATCAGATGGCAAAATATAGCTATGATGCTTCATATCTCCAGTCTGAAATTTGTGCAGGCACAAATTAAAATTTGCCTCCACGACGTACAAACACCCCTTCTCTTCTGCTATGTACGCTGCTCTCTAGCCACATAAATAAAATGCCATTAGGCACAACGATGTTGTCAATCTTGACCACTGTGTTTAAGATACAAAGGAAACATAAACATGGCAGCTTCTGCAAATTGGTGCCTACTCCTGTGTAATTTGAGAATGTATCTGTTTCTTGGAACAAATAATTAATTAATTATAATAAATGAGTGCAATATTATTTTTGTCGACAAAATAAACTCAAACTCAACTGACTGTACCTTTAACGAAAAATGTTCCCAAATCCGATGATCTCTGCAGGATAAAACAAAATGGTCAACCTTTATAAATGAAGACAGTTTGGGTTATACTTAAATTAGGTGGCTTATCCATCCAATCTCATCACATGATACGGACTATATCTTTTTCTGTATTGCTACATAAACAAAAGAAACATTTCAAACACCGTCACCATGGGAACTGGGAACATTGATTGCCAATGAACAACAAGAGATCGTAAGATTCGTGCTGCCTAATCCTCTGTACATTCAAAGCATTTGATTCTGTAGTTTTTTAGCTGCATGACTGGTATGAGAGTGTGTTGCTAACACAAGCAGGATATGAGAGCACATGTACTGTGCCCACAACAGAATGAAGTAATAAAAACAAGATAATGGACTACATGTAATATGAACAGGATATTGACGTACATCTACATGAAGATGTGTAATAAAAGGCAACAAAATCAAAGGCAGCAAAAAACAGCATGAAAGAGCAAGAAGCGAAGGGCAATAATGAAAAAGGGTGATGAACAAGAAAGCAAAACGAGAAATAAAAGCTCAATTAAAAACCACAGACCTTCCCTTAAGGGGAAAATCCCAAGATTCCACAGACTCCAGCAAAGAGTTTAGGGATCAGTGTCAACAGCGTACATCCAGTGAATTTGTTAGTGTCAACACCTCACACATACTGCTGGCATATTTCATGTTTCCTTTTATCTTGATCTAAGCTGGGAACATACCTGACATCATTTGAAACAATGCAGCCAAGACTGACAGACAGCTGATTTGACCTTTATATATACAAGGCTGACTGAATCTATACTTTCTCTTACCGCCACGAAAAACAAGTAAATTAATATAAATGGAACAAGCACAAAAGGACCAAGCAGGCGTGGATATGAACATTATTAGGTATCAGTGCACGAGTACACTAACTATAAGACAGGCGTTTCCTCCAGGGGATAAAAAGATTTACATGTCTGTAAATTGTATCCAGATAATGAACAACAGTACTTTTCCTCCAAGTCACAGAAGAAGTGTTTCGGTGTAGACAGACATACTTTTGTTGCAGACGAATGTTTCTATTGGATATTTAAATGTAAATTTCTCAGAGAGTCAGATATTAGAGGTTTTACATTCTGTGACCTTCTCCATATTAATATGCAAATAAATGTAATATATCTCTATGTGGACACTGAGACCGTGATGGATTTTGCCATGTTTATATGCATAGCTTTTAGTAAAATTACTACAGCCTGCAAAAAGCACAAACACACAAAAATATGCTCTCACTGACCACTTTATTAGGTACACCTGTTCAACTGCTAGTTAACACAAACGTTCAGCGTATTTAGACATATAAACATGGTTAATACGACTTACTGAAGTTCAAACTAAGCAAATAAATGGGGAAGAGGAGGGATTTGGATATGGCGTGATTGTTGGTTGCAGACAGGCTGATTTGAGTATTTTAGAAACTGCTGAGCTACTGGAATTTTCCCACATAACCATCTCAGGGGTTTACAGAGCATGGTCGGAAGATGAAAAGATATACAATGAGCCGCAGTTTCTTGATAAAAAACAAAACAAATTTGATACTGCTTTGAGCTAACAGGAAGGCAACAGCAGCTCAAATAACCCATCATGACAATCAAGCTATGCAAAAGAGCATCTCTCAACGCACTGGGGTTTAAACCTTGAAGCTTCAGTATGAGTTGATGAGTCAGTGAAGCTCGCTTCTGTCTGATGATTGTGATACTGGGGTCAGCTATTGAGGATATCCTGAACCCCTCTGGCCCTAAACACTGCTGTGTTTGCCGTTGTTAGCTGGTGTTAGCCATGTTGAAGTCGATCTAACATTATATGGACTGTGACGATACAATGTGAGAATGTAGTGAAACTATTTGAGGTCTGACTGTAGTTCAGGAGATGAGGCTTGGGGTGAAGAAGCAGAAGATGAGGCAGAAATGAGGGAGGAGAAAGAGGAGAAACACATCATGAGAAAAGCTGAATGAGTACACTGTCACCCTTTACAACAAAACAAAGTGTGGCGTGGATGTGATGGATGCCAGGATTGTGAGTGATTGCTGAAAATGTTGAAATGTATTCACTCACTTTTTATTATTATTTGTAAATATGTGTGCAAATGGTTGGTTTTTTGTACTGTTTTTATCAATAAATCTCAGCAACAAAGGACATACACCCATGTGTGTTGATTTCTCCCTAAGATGGCAAACTGAAACACTCCAAGTTGGTGACTTTTGGAGATTTATTTCCCTGGATGATTGAGAATGCATCAAGATGAAACACAAAAGGGAAGTTCACAGCTTTTAGCAGCTCCCCCACCCCCTCAATCACACACCCCCACTCCCCTCCCTCCAGAATTCCTAGGTAACAACCTAATATACATATCTTCCACTTCCAGCATTTGACTGCTCTCCGGCTTTTAAAGGTAGAACGGTAGAAGCCTGGGACTCCTAGTGCTAGGCCACTGTTTTCATGGTGGCGAGGGAACATGGCCGCCTCCGCAAACCAGTGCCCACTCCAGTGTATTTCTACACTTATGAGAACCCATCAGTTTGTTGGGAGATATAATTACGCACAAATCAATATATCTTTATTAATACAATAATTTCCTATTAAATAACAATAAAAATGACCTATTCTACCTTTAAAAACTCATTTTTGTTGACAGTACTGCATCTTTCCCTGTTTTTCTGAGGAGATTACACATGCAACTGTGCAAAGGTTACTGAAATCACAGCAAAGATTTACCATCTGGCAATCATACACATCCTTTTCAACTGGAGATGAAAGTGTCCACAGCATCTGCACATCTGAAACATTTTCTCATGTCTAATACCAGCTGTCCTGCTGAATGTATTGGAAGCTGTCATTGCTATTGGCCCAGATTACAGATGTCCCAGCTGCGCTGCTTATTCGGCGCCTGATGATAGTATTGCAGGAACTGTGGCGTGTAGACAACACATAGAGGTGTGACTGTGAGTGACACTTAATGAGATCTGGAGAACGACACACATAAATCACCAGCAGCACGATGACAACGCTCCTCTGCCGCTGCCCTTAGTTACTGCGAGGTTGCTAACAGTGACACACATAGCGCTCATTTCTTAAGGTGCCTCCCTGCAGCGTTAAAGGATCGCACACACACACAAAATTATAACACCTGAAATGGTGATCTGATCTGAGGGAGGAGTGCAATTATAGGCGTCGCAACCTCAGTTGTAAATCTAGATGCATTCCTGTGGAGACATTTAATTAGCCCATTCAACCCCACTCCACACACACACACACACACTCACTTATAACATGCATACATAGGCTACACAAAGTAACACACTGTACCCACACCTGAGGGATAAACCTGTATTTCTTGTGCCAGATGAAAGTACAGTGTGGTTTAGACTGGTCTGGGGAAAAAAAGCAGTTCTCTACTTTCTATCTCAGGGTTCAGGACATTTCTGTCTTGGACTGTTACATGTCTTCATAAAACATTAAGGGGTAATGTAAATCAGAGGTGGACATTTGAACACACACACAAACACAGGACGCATAAATAGACCGGGTATGGTAGGTTTTTAGTGAAAAGGACAGAGTTAATGCGCGGTCGCTAAAGATGTTGATCTGTTGCTTCCCTCTTCTGGAGGCAATCAGCCATTACAGATCTAACTGCAATCAGAAGGTCCACATTCATCACACATGTGCCCACAGCGATGTTTCTACTCATTCTAGATAATTAGGCCTGAGTGAAAGAAATACATTTGCTTGTACTGCACGCGTGCAAACATTTCACTGCAAACTTTTAATGTGGAGTATGCTATTAGCTGTGGGTTGCCTTTCACTTAAAGTGACAATGACCAACACAAAGTTGAGGGAGTGCATTCCCAACCTCAGACTATTTGGGGAGTGTGTGAATGCAGTGCGAGCCAGCATTAACAAACTCTGTGTCAAAATGAGTTTTTGCTTTTCCATCTTAGACAATTAAAACATTCGCCATGAAATGCATTCAGTAAGATGACCCTAAATGACAGTGATTCGGCCCTGTCCTGAGTTGAATCTGGCAAAACTTGTGAAAATTCTTGTGCGACTTGATTATGAATGTGGAACGCCATAAATGCTTTTGAAATATGAAAATAAAAGTTTTAAAAAAATCGGTTTAGATCACTATTCTGAATACAGCTCTTTTTGAATGCATAAGTTATTCAACTCTAGTTGTTCTAGAGTCTCACTTGTGAGCGGCGCACCTTTGTGTCCGACTTTCAGACTATTTGTAAATTGATGCTCTCTCATTTATTCTCAGCGCATCAGACCCCACGCCCCACATCTGATAAACCTGGCTGTGCCTTCTGACCAGATTAGGAGACAGCTGGAGAAGCTACATGACTTCCACTGCTGAAACAAAAAAAAAAAAAATCAGCTAAATAAAGTTGTTTTTCTTCTTCTTTAGTAGTTATTTAAGATGCACTTAGGAACAGATATTTTAACTGCAATATTTAAATAAGTTGGATTTGGATACCGGAAAACAGACGACACCTACTCTTGTGCTCCAGTCTAGTCTCCCTACAATGTAGGTGTAACCATCTTCATTGTCATGCCAACTTGTAACCATGAAAAAAAAGGGGGCCTATAATCTGCCCTCTGCTCCTCCATCATCCACTCTCAGACTTTCTCATCATTTATCTTTTTCACACATGCACAAACACACACTTTCACCAACACCAGACATTTGTAAGTGAAGTGGGTCAGAGGGTGGAGGAGATGAATGGAGGTCTGAATAGCAGGATGGAGAGATGAATGGATGGCTGAATTAATGGGAGAATGGGTGGATGGATTGATGGATGAATGAGAGAAGAAGATGTAAAGAGGTCAGAGAAGCACAGACTGGCTGCGCTCCAGCACAGGCCAAGGGCGACATCTCTTCTAAACCTGTTATGAGAGTGAGTAAAACATCAGGCTGGAATGATGGTGGCGGATTTTTTAATATTTAATTCAAGACCTTTTACACAAAATTGGAGGGAATGCAGGGATATCTAGTTTGGAATGGACCGGTAAAGAATGTAGATGTGGGAAATGTCCCAACAGGTTAAAATGTTAAAGAAAGGACAGAGTAAGGACAGGTATTTTACTCGATATGTTCATTCAGCATCTGAAATCATGGGCATTATAATAAATAAGATCAATAAGATCCCCAGCATAAAACTTCAGCGACACCAGTGATTGACTACAATGAGAGCAGACTTGCTTCTGCATGGTTTTTCTTTGTCTGGTACATCAGGCCACCAATAGCTTGCTAATTTGTGGATTTCTCAACATGTAACAATGTAATTTTTAGCGTTATTATCCTTTTAAAGTGTTTCCTGCTCCAGTTTTCTTTAAATATCCAGTGAAAAAGAAAAAGCAAAGCCGATAAATATGAGGATCACTGACTTCAGCAGCATCAACGGTGAAGAAAGAAAGAGCGTAGCGTGTGTAGGATGTCCTTCAAGGCAACACGGCCTGTTTCGTATGGTTGGTAGACCTTCAATAAATAAACCTTCTCTATCACAGGAACAGATTCCCTGCTGAGACGGATAGAACGGGCTCACATCTAAGTGAGTGTGCTCCAGAGGAGTGTGTGTATTGCCAGGTGCATGTTGGTATGTTTGCTGCTCGGTATGTGTGGAAGAATGTGCGTCTCGGAGCACATTTGTCTAAGCGTGTGTGTGCTTGGTACATGTGTGCGTGTGTGGGTCCATTTGTCTTGTTACTAGTTTAAGCTGCCAAAGTAATCACCATGAGAAAGACTCTGGAAACGAACTCTCTAACCTTCACAACCCCTGCCCTGGCAACTATAGGAGCCACACACACACAGACACACACACACAGACACACACACAGACACATTTTAAATAGATATTATGCTCTGAATGTGGATGTTTTTTTTTAACATGACCAAAGTTGCAAATAAAAATATCTATGCTCTGTATGGCATTATAGTGACATGACAGGCTTAATATGGTCATCTATTGTGGTTGTACTTGTACAACTTGTCTACTGTACCTACTGCTTAAACCTTCTGTTTGTCAGTGACAACGAATCAGAAGAATTCTGTCTTAAAAAGAGCTTTTTAGGGAAAGGAGCTAAAACATCTTGTTTCGAACAGTGGATGAAATGAGACAGCATCAAGTTCCAGTGTAAGATAAATAGAATGTAGAGAGTTAAAGTTAAAGAATTAAAAAAACAGAACAAAGCGTGGAGCTAGAAAGAAGCATAAAAGGGTCAGTTTTAGGTAGCAAAAACAATGACAGAATTCAGCTCATTGCATGTGAAATACAACAGGATAGGATAACATACTGGGCTGGAATTTACACTGAATGGTGGGTAAATGCTAGAATAAACTGAAACCAATACAGTATCTCTGTCTCCTCAGTATTCATGCAACATGGGTTGCTGTAGCTTCTGAACCATAGCAACAGTACAGACAGCAGGAGCAATACTTCAGCTGCTGGAGGGAGAAATGAACAAGAAATTGGCCTTGAATTGTCCATGCTTGACAAAGTACAGCAAAGCCTGAAAGTTATACCTCACTCAGGCTCAAGCGATGCAAACATCTAGAAACATAAATTTGTTCCATTAACAGAATCTACTCTTGGTTTTTCATCTCATCTCTGACCTTACATTCAGTACATTTCTGTATCAGTTAATTCATGTTTTGTGTAGTTGATATATATATATATAAGTATGCACACTAGATCTTAACTGAATATAGAACTATGAGTAGAGCCAGTTATAGGATAAAATCCAATATTTAAATATATTAGTCAACATTTTTTTTCTTTCAGAAGCAACAGTTTACTCTAATATTTGTTATGTCCAGCTATTTATTTACTCGTTTATACTCTTCCAGACTCTGCACAGATCAATTTGTTTTTGTGCCGTTCAAATGTGTACTGCCAAGAGGAAAGTTACAGATTCAATTTTAACAGATACAACATCAACACTCATAACATGGCTGAAGGGTGTTTCTGCCATCTCTTCTTAGATTTTTATTTTCATTATAAATGCTGATGCCAGCCAACAATAACAGCCGGCCAATAAATCAGGCTCTAGCTATGGAGGTAGCTGTCACTGGGTTTATCCAACACTGATAAAGTAAAAATGGTGAATAAATGGTGAAATTCAAAAGGAGAGACACAGATGCATTACACTGCTAACACAACATCAGCTCTTTGCAAGCATCCACATACAGCATGCTAACGCAAAGCTAGCAAAGAACCCAGTGATGTTAAAGGTGAGTATCTGCAGACCCCAGTTCAGTGGCCCGAGCCTGAACTTCAACAGGTAACATAAGCAGTTATGGGCAGAGTTGCAGCGTTGTAGCCTTCATTTCTACCTTTTCGTGTTTCTAGAGTAGAATCACTTTGGCGATTGCTTTTGAGTCTGTTTGGTCTGGTTTTCAACTTAGCTTTGTGTGCCGGTATGTATGTAAACACAAAGAGAAAGCTCTTATGTGTCCTCATGAGGATAGGGATTTGTGTTACTGTGTGGAACTGTAGCCTAAGGATTATATTGTTAACTGGTAATGTGTCTCAGGTCATTTTACAGGGTAACCTGAAAGCAAGTAGACAAATTCTGCCTGTTTTTTGGTACATCATAGTTGTAAAAAAGCATTTGTCACAGAATAAAACATATCGCAATGCACACAGACCTCTCTACGACATCTTGGCCGCTCCAGCATGTGTGCTGCTCCACTTCCATCTCACTTTCACAAAGCATCTCTGGCAACTCGGTGAAAAACCACTGGTACCGCTGGATAGAGCCCTCAAACTCTCTGAAAAAGAGTAGGAGTTGTACACAGCTGAATGCTCGGGTTGTTGTTAATAAGAGTTGAGGCGGTGTACCATATGCCTTTATTTGTCTCAATTTAGACTGTCAAGTCCAACTCGCTGCAAAATCCCTTCTGATAGACCGAAGGCAACAAAAGGAAGCCACACAGACTCCCTTTAGATAATGACTGTGTAATAAAAATCCGATATTTGGGTTCATTTACTACGTTTTCTTAGAGTTCCAAGTTTAGGAAAATACTATATCATTTATGTGGAACAATTACTTGAATTACGTGATTTTACCATGATAACGTAATGTAATAATACAGCCATAGAGAATCATTTCACATGAATTTCTTGGAATATGACTACTTTTAATGGCAACAGACACAACTAAGGCTAGATAAAAAACACTCTGAAAACTTAGGATAACACAATGGAGACGAATGGTTGTCCTCTGACTTCTTGATTTTAGGGTGATTTAATAGTTCATAAATACAACAATTACCTTGATATTTTTTTCAGGTTTCCACTCTTCTCCCCTCTGCTACCTTTAAGAGGGAATGACCTAGTGACAAACGTAAGGAAATGAACAATTTTTTTCACTTGATTTCCATCAGCAACATAATAATCAAAGATGTTCTGGGACATCCTCGCCTTTTTACACACATATGTGGAAAGCACAAGGCATATGTGCCATATAGAAGCCTGAGTTTGAGAGAGGAATGGTAATGCATTTAAAAGAATGCAGGCAACAGTGACAAAAGTCAGAACATTTATGAAGTAAGACACAATGTGAAAAGAAGGCGTTGGACTTGAAGTTAGTTATAAAGCAGCTTAAATGACATGTCATATGTGAAATTTGTCAATCTAACGCCTCATGTGTGTAGGATAATAGCTGAGCCATCAGCTGGTAAGAGCTGCTCTCAGCTGATTGAGGGCTGAGCTTTCTGTTCTGCTTATGCCCATACTTCCCCTGCAATACGTGAATGACAAATATAAAAAAAATAACACTACTCCATCCTCCTTTACAGGCCCCAAATATTTCCATCTTCTCTAACAATAAGCAATGCATATCAGCAGATCCAGTATGTTACTCACCTCCGGGATTGCAGCCGCAATCGCCGATGAACTGGTGGACCAACTGAAGGAGGCAAAGTCGCAGGCGACCTCTCCAAGTTTGCTGATGTTGTAGTGTGCACGGTAGTTGACTGTGGACCCATCATCACAGGACCAGCTGCCTGGCTGCCGCACACTTTCTCTACCTGAGGAAACACTGGATGATAACTTTGGGCTGCTTTTCAGAGGAATGCTGAATGATGTACATGGACTATTATGCATGTTTATCTAGACCACGTGTCATGTTTAAGATGTGTTCATTAGTATTGGTAAATGGATGAACTGAGAGACAATGCTAGTTTTTTCTTCCTTGCAGTAGATTAGAGATTAGACTACTTGTCAATATGCTCAGTCAAACTGGCATTACCAGTTGGAGAAGCTAAACTTTGACTTATTTGACTAAGTGCTCAGCTAAGTCTTTATTGCACCAAGGATGTTGAAGCCTGTGACCACTGACTCATGTCATTAGGAGGCATGCCGAGTGCCCAGTAAATTTAATAGCTGGTAGTTTTTTGGTTATTATTGCAATAAATACACAAAAGATTCGCTTCATACCAATTATTCAGTTATAGAATGGGGATGGGCAATTAATTTTTCCCAAGGGGCTACATGAGGAAATGGGACCGTTTTTGGAAGCGCCGATATTAATTTCATTTCTTTATAGATTTAACGTTGTAAGCTTCCACGACTGTCCCATCTACTCATGTGGTCCCTGGGAAAATTCATTTCCCACACCTGCATTAGTGTTTAATTTTCTAACACTGGTTGTCAGGTTCTCTAAGGGAACAGAAATCAGTGTTGTCTTAACCTTAGCATTAAGTGTAGCCAATATTTCATTTAACCAACTGTCATGCATCACATGAATGAAGAACTTTGATCAAATATTTAATGAAGGGGCATTTTCTTATCAGCCACAATTAGCAGTGCAATTATGTCTGTGTATGTTTGTTTACCTCTCAGGAATCTACTCTAAGTCCACAATGTTCTCTCAAAGTTGGACGACTACTCTATTGCTTCCTCCAACAGTGTGTGCATGCATGCATGTGTTTGTGTGTCGTCTGTTTGTCTACAGATTAGCCACAGAAACTTTCTCATCACTCTGAACCAAGCTGCATTCTGGGTATCGGTTGTCCCGCCAACCACAGTCTTTGTCTGGCACTGGATCTGTATTCACACTCACATACATGCTCACGCACACACACAGACTGAAGGGAACCCCAGATTCTCTAAAGAGAATGAGGCTGTTTTTAGCCCATCTAGGTACAAGGCTTTTCTAAGAAGCTCCAACTGCCAGGCTGAAAGAAACCCATGGCCTTCCTTCCTCTGTGTCCAAAATTCAAATGACTTTATTATTGAGGCATATGTGTAACGATGCTTAGGGACCGGATGCTCATCTTTTTTTCTTTTTTTTTGAGTTTGAAGCACTTTAACATTACATATTTAAACTTTTTTTTCCCCAGTTGATTTGCATCCACACGACTACATGTCATATTCTAAACAATTATAAGTGTAGCCAGTATAAAGCAAACCAAACATCATCCCCAACATCAAATTATCTCTTTTGCTTACTGTGGCTGTGATGCGTGGCCCATGCAGCTGCGCATGTAGTATGGCATCATTTACATGGTGTCTCACAGCTAAGAGAGCTAACTCCATGCTGTTGTGGTTGCTGCTGGTTGCTAAAGTAGCAGCTAGGCGTTGAAGCAATACCACCAGACTCCCCCAGGGGCCACCCAGCTCAGATACACCCACCTAGAAAATAAAGAGAGGAGAAAAGACGAAGAATGAGAAAATGCAGATCACATACAGTGCTTCCTCTGAATCAGAGAAGACTATCTATATCTATATATCTATATATATTCTCTTTAAGTCTTTACTCAAGATGAATTTGAATTTATTGTTGGATTTCTGTCTTTGTTGTCTGTGATTTCTATCTGTCTAACATTTCATTGTGATTTTGTGCTTTTTAGATATAATTCAATTTAACTTAATAACTGAATTTCTCTTTAAATACATTGTTTCCTCCGCCTCTCTCTTTGCTCTGCGTGGGTTTTTCTTTCCTTCTCATTACTGAGGAGGATAAACATGTTCAGAGTTGTTGTTTTTTTTAATCACACTTTCCTTGCATCCAAGAAACTCTCAAGTGAGACGAACAGTGCCATCTTCTAGTTTTGTGCTATAAAGAATTCCCCCTGGGCGCTGGTACAGCTGTCCAGCAAATTTCAAAGCAGACTAGTAAGAAGCACGGAAGAGACTGCCAATTCTCTTGGCAATGCTCTTGTTATCTGTCAGTCAAAATGTAATGTGGGAATGATCTGTTGGTGGTAAAATTCTCTGAATGATTCAGCAGAATGAGAGATGGCTGCATTAGTGCGAATTTGGTAACTGTCTCGCCCCTTGACAGCGGGATACAAATTCTCTGGTGCCTCCCACGCATCTAAAACACTGTCTTCTTCAAATCGCACACTGAACCCAAAAGGGAGTCCAGTAGGTTCTGCAGAGATTACAAATGAGAAGATTTAGAAGAGCAAAAGTGTCACTGCAACAATATATGTAAAATGTTTTCTTTCTAACGCTGATCTAAACAGGACGAAACTCACTTTTCTTGCTGGGTTTATTCACTGAGCACAAAGAGCAATCGGGTGAATATCTAAGATTAGCATAAAAAGTGTAAGCTAGCCTGACTTTAACCAGTTAAAAAATATATGTACCAGAACCTCTGGAGCATAGACTGTACAGTGGGGAAAATCCCCTGTTAAATTTGTAACCTCGCTCACTTTCTGCACTAAGTACTAAGTCATGTTTTGCTTGGAGATCAAACACTTATATCACTCCATAACGATTTAAATCGATAAATCGATATATAATTATTTTGGTTATTTTGGCTGATATTCTGTCTCTCTCCATTAAAATTCAACTACATTAAAAATTGAGGCTGTTAATGTTTTTGTAACTGAGCCAACTTACAAGTTCAGCAGGGGATCAAATAATTACACTGACCAGCCATAACATTATACCCACTGAAATGTGAATAACACTGATTATCGCTTCATCACAGTACCTGTTAGTGGGTGGGATACAGTGTATTAGGGAGCAAGTCAACGTTTTGTCATCATAGTTGATGTGTTTGAAGAAGGAAAAAATAGTTAGGCGTAAAGGATTAGCTTTATATGGCCCAAACTGTGATGGCTAGGTGTGCGGGTCAAATCAGCAAGAGTGGGAGGAAGTGCCTTTCAGTTCAGTTCAATTCAATTCAATTCAGTTGTATTTACACAGCGCCCTCCCATTCTACTTTTAAATGCTCTAAGAACAACACGTAAGCCTGCAGTGCCTGTGCAAAGTGCTCTAATAGGGGGATATGGCACCATAAGGTCATTATGATAAGATGGGAACTGCTTATTTAAGACCTTGTATGTGAGGAGCAGGATTTTTAATTTAGTTCTGGATTTAACATGGAGCCAATGAAGGAAGCCAATACAGGAGAAATCTGCCCTCTCTTTCTAGTCCCTGTCCAGGACTCTTGCTGCAGCAATTCTGGATCAACTGAAAAACTAGAAAAACTTTATAATAATAAATTACAGTAGTCCAGCTAAGAAATAATAAATGCATGAACTATTGTTTCAGCATCACTCTGAGACAGGATGTTTCTAATTTTAGAGATATTCCACAAATGGAAAAAAGCAGTCTTACATACAGTATTTATTTTACATTGAAAGACAAAAGAGTAACAATCTGGTTAGATACAATAGTTCTAAATTTTTTATATCCCAGTACAATGACCTCAGTTTTATCTTATTTATTTTCATATTATTATTTTATTTATTTAGCTTCATGGAAAGATACAGTTGGTTATAATCCTCATAACACTAAAAATGTATGCTATGGCTTCTAATGATACAAGCTTCAAGATTCAAGGTTACTTTATTCATACCCGTAGGTACATTTGCTTTACAGAAAAATGATAGCATGTGGCAGACACTGGAAAATAACTCAAAATGTTAGAAATATTCCAGTGTTAGAAAATCAGCACTGCTCAGTGTTGGTTTTTTTTAATCTTCAAAACTGACTAGGTTACTTTTAAACATATAACACTGTCAAAAGTGTTAATTTAACACTCAACAGTGTTGTATTTAACACTCAGAGGTGTGGACCCATATAGACACTCTCTAGTGTTAATTTAACACTGGAGATTTTGCTGTGAGTCCCTTTACTCTCTACATGTTTAAGACTCAGATTAAGTAGAGTCCTGCACTCCTCTATTGGGCATATATGCAAATTGCATTGGATCCTGATCGTGACAGCTGATGTTCAATCGCTTCCATAATCACTTTTCTGGTGATTTTTTTCAAAAACCTTAATCACGACTGAGGTAAGGGCAACAGGCCTGAAGTCGTTTAGAACTTTTGGACGACTAGATTTAGTGAGTGTAACCACGACAGCGTCTTTTCTGTTTTAGCTTGTTGCGTTGTTACCTATTGTTTGTTGTCCTCTTCTATTGTTTGTTTTAACTGTCTCATGTTTTTATTGACTGTGAAGCACTATGGTCAACACTGTTGTTTTTAATATGTGCTATATAAATACATTTTGATTTGATTTGATTTGATTTTCCAAAGAGAGGGCACATTATGTATTTGCAAGGATTTATTAAAAATAACATGAAATATAGGATGATGTTCTTAAGCACAATATTTAATTAGGCGGCCATGAATGTTATCAGGACCCTGGCTCTTGTTAACATTAACTGTATGAAAGGCCTGAGATCAATGATAAAGTGCTGAGTATCTTTCAGTTCCAAAATATCCTCGCTAAAATCAGAAGAACTAAAACCAGCATAAAGCACATTCAAGGCGATTGCGAAATCTCTGTCTGAATTAAAACCGTCAAAAATGATCTGACTGCTGCTCTGGGGAATTTGCAGCCTTGCTATACTTTTGTCCAGGCAGACCCAAAATCTTTTGCAGCAAATTTGCTTTCAAGAAGATTTTTGTAACTCTGTTTTGCTTTCAGGATCTTTGGTGGCTGTCTGAAAGTCGGAAACAGCCCCCTCTGTCATGGTCCTGGGTGAGACTCAGTGTTTTGTATTTAATTTATATTTATTTGCTATTTGTGATTTTAGATTAAATTAATTTAATCAAATTTTGGAGTAAGCTGGAAGCTAGGCTAAGTGACCAGGAGGGAAGATCAAGATGGAATAACGTAAAAATCCAAGGTATCACAGAAGACCACAGCTGCATGTGTGGAAAGCATATCAAAAGAGAAGCTGGAAATTTGTCAGACAGTTGACCTGAACATAGAAAAGGCACTTTGAACTTTGTTTTTAAAGTTACCAGCATGGGCCCGTCTGTTATTCATAGTGGTCAAGTTCACCAGCTTTAGAGCCCAAGAAGATGTTCCTTATACCAGGAAACATGACTAAGCGAGATGACTCAGGAAGCCTTGTTGGGAAAATACAGAAGCAAAGAAAGCATTAAGCGAGAGGAAAACTACACTTCCAAACTCCCTTTCCTGTGAGGCTGAGAGTTTTCTACACGGGAGTGTCTTAAAGCTCAGCAGAAGAAGTCACCAAGGATACGGCTCCCGTTGGGCTCCCTGTGATGGTACACAATAAAATGAATGCCTCAATGTGGCTCACACCATGAGCTTTGAAATCGACGGGCCAACCAGCAGAAACCCATCAGCAGGGATGAAAAGCAAAACTGGTCACTTTCAGAAGGCAAGAACAAAGAGATGCTCACTATGTAGACCAAACGTCCCATCGTACCGTGAGGTAACAACATCACAAAAGCTTCTCTTTTCTTAACATTACGTTATGTCCTCTGATCCCTTATAGAGACAAGATCAGTGACTATAGGACAGATTCAGAACACACAGTGGAGACAAGTATACAAATGACTCTTTGTGATGATGTCTTAAACAGAGACACAAAACAGAGATGAGGCAACAATCGCATTACTGTGCATCTGTGACTGCTGGACAATAGTGATCACACAGTGCTACTTAGAAGACTCTTTAATGCTAAGACATAAGTATTCTTGTTTTACACACACTGGACTATGAATGTGCTAATGACTGCATGGACCAATTTATATGTGTAAACGAGGGCCCTCCGTGAGCAATGCAGTATTAGAAACTGCCCTCAGAAGCAGCAAACAGAGACCTCAGAACAAGAAGACCTTCTGATATTGATCTGTTCTATCTTCTACATGTAATTTTTTATATTTGATTAGCTGAGAGGAAGGTTTTTTGCAAACATGTCCTTCGTTGTAATTATATAATGGAGAAACAGACAGCTTCAGTTAGTCTAGTATCATACGATGTGAAGGCTATTACTAACTAGGGGGAAAAAATCGGTCCAGCATAGCATTGTTATAGTTTGCAAAGCATTATTGTCTCTGTCAATACACTGACACCAAATACAGATTTTATCAAATAAATTAAAATACTCATCACCAAATACCATCACCACAGGGCTAATCACCAAAATCCTAAGATAACATTAGCTGAACAACGTTACATTAAATCGACTCAAATGGAAACCATCCAACACTGGCCACATTTAGATTACCAAATCTATCTTATAATTCAGAGCAAGCAAATGGCTCAGTCAAAAAACAAATAGGACGGCATCCTCCTTTCATTTACAACAAAACTGGTGGCTTCTTGGTGATGGCACTGAATTCTGTGACTGATTCGAACTTGTGGTGACTAAGTAGCTGCCCACAGCTTGAGGGTATCACACATTCACCACCACTTTTGATCTTACAGTTTTTCTCAGTCGCTTTGGTGCGTTTCTCA
>NW_005187473.1:1430828-1458270 GCF_000239375.1 Pundamilia nyererei | reverse complement strand
CGTGTGTTCTTGGTTCTGTGTATTTAGCTTCACTGCTCCTGTCATTAGGTTCATGTTAGTCAGCTGTTTCCTCATGTGTCTCCACTTCCCCTGATCACCTCGTGTGTATTTAAGTCCTCTGTTTTTGCATGTCATTTGTCAGGTCGTCTGCTCGTCCATACCCTCACTTCAGCATTCTATGTCAGTTCACCCCGTTTAAGGTTTTTCATGTTTAGCTTTAGTTCACCCAGTTTAGGCTATGGTTTAGTGTTCACCTGTGTCCTGCTGTTTGTACTCCCTTTTTGCTGGCCTCAATAAACGGCTGATTTTCTGTTAACTCTACGCCACGTTCAGTTTATGGAGTTGCGTTTGGGTCCGTTTGCCCTCGCCAGACTGTGACAGTTTTCATACAAGAAACTCACTTATGAGACTCAGACCATACCAAAGTCATAAGTGTCAGTGACTTTAACTCAAGGTTGAACCCATACGAGGATGCATCAGGTATTTCTTATCACCAGAATAATCTGTGATGTGTGGCATGTATTCAATCCTAAAAGTAGGGATTATATTTTCTTCTCAACATCTCACTTATCCTACACTAAGACTGAATGTCTTTTTAATGTTAAATGATTAAGGATATTGAGAGAATTGGGTTGTGCTGAACTGGGGTAACGGATCTCCCTCACACTCCAGTTTATTTGGATTTGGGGAATTCAAAACAACAATAATAGATTTTCATTTAAACAACCACTAACTCCTCTCTCGCTGAAAACATTTAATTGTGTCCTTCAGACCAGTGAAACTCTCATGGCAATCGCAGTTATAGCAAAGGATGGGAATGCTTTAATTATAAACATGTCAGTTTTGAATCAGGACTCTAATCTTTTTACTTCAATTACAGCCAGAAGTTTAGAAACAATACTTCCGCATATCATTCCATCAGATCAAACAGGATTTATAAGACAAATATAGGTGTAACACAATATTAGGCGGACAATACCAATAACGCAATACATGAAAAAGTACTGAGGCTAATTCAGGTTCTGATGATCTTAATGGCTTATAAATCAGTCCCAGTGGCAAACACATTTCTAAACTATACATCGGATTGCAAGAGTTAAAGGGGATACATAATGGAAAACAGGAAAAATGGGGATTTTATGTTACAATTGGAAACAGGAAAAGAAACAGTGGAAGGTTAATTATAAAGTCCTTCAAGGTTATGTGCTGGGACTAGTTCTATTTACATTATACATTCATCCCTTAAGTGTTATTATTAAAAGGCACAGCATTAATTTTCATTGCTATGCACATGATGCCCGGTGACACACAGCAGAGAGCACCACATTCCCCAAAGTGCAATGGTTATACTAAAAGTTTATGATAAATTATACTAACGACAGCTGCCTTTTATTACAACAATCCAAACGCTTTCCTGCAGTTGCACAATTTCTGTAAAAATAGAAATACCCTGCCTCAGGGTGATGCTGGAAAACTAACTCATGCATTTATTATTTCTAAGCTTGACTGTTATAACTCATCATTATCAGGCTCTTCTGAAAGCTTCCTGAAAAGCCTTCAGTTTAACAGCAGCTAAACTGAAAACGAGACCATATTTTCCCACACTAGTTTCTCTTCATTGGCTGCCTGTTAAATCTAGAATATACAGACCCCCCCTTGCTAAGTTTAAGATTAGGCTTTCACTAGGTTTGTAAACTGTTGGGAATCTTGGATTGACTATGCATCATCATTTGGATCAGTTTTTATGTAATCTGATAATCATTTGAGATGATCAGATAATCATTTCCACTCCATAGTTGGTGAGCTACTCAAGCTTTTGGGGTCTTCATTACTTAGAAGTACAGAGGTTAAATCCACATTTGCCATAAAAGAAAATAAAAAATATAATGTGAAGCTGGATTGTGGAGTTATGAAACACCACGTACATTTTTGGATCCTAGAAAAAGTTTTCAACAAAAAGAAAAAAGCTACCAAAAAAAAGTTCCTCCTGCTGTTTTCTCTTTAAGTTTAATTACTTTTACAGCCTTTTGTTGCCCAATATTGTTTGAGATGTGTGACCAAATTGAGCTAATATGAAAAAGTAAAATGTCACACTTTCCATGCTTGACATGTTCTCGATGTTCTGTTGTGAATAAAATATGGCATCATTGGTATTTAGTTTTACTTACATTCCAGCAGCGTACCAACTTTTTTCGAACTGGGGCTCTAAATAATAGGCGAAGGATGGGTTTTCTAAAATAGTCAACTTCCAAAAACTTACCAGACATCCTCTCATGATGTTGATACACAGTCCAGTACAGGGCCGTATCAGTGTGAGTCCTCTGCAGTGGGAACAATACTGCATCCTTACTAACCCTCGCAAACAGTCTCTGGATAATGTCGCCTTCTCGGTCGCGTTCACAACCTCTCCAGCCAGTCTCAACAGTCGGCTCAGCGCTCGACCCGGCCCGAGTGCTCGTGACAGGCTGCTGACGAGTAGGCGAGGATGAGGTCCAAATGGGCTGACGTCCCGCCGTGTCATGCGCAAGCAGTCATCGTGACTGGTTGAAAGGGAGTTATAGGTACGGACTGACATTTGGCCTATACCAGGGTTGAGCAGGCGGCGATAGACCAGTGGGAAGAGGTCATTGTAGAATCGACGCACAACACTCTCCAAGGAGGAATTAGAGTCTCCAGAAAGGTGCCGTTTGATGTCAGTGAACAGCTGAAACACAAGAGGGCGACAGTCCGACGCCAGCGCGGAGTAGGCACTGTCAAACAGAGTGCTGGTCAGATTGGATGTAAAAGAAAGTAGCATCTCAAAGTGTTCTGGAACGAGAGAGAGAAAAGATGGAAAGATTTTTGTTTTGTTAAACATCTATGGAGCTATCAAAGATAAGGGTTAGCAAAGCTGTCTAGATATGCGAGTGGTCTGTTTAAGGACCCTTCATGTTGCTGTCCCAAGAAAGATTCAAGCAGCAGCATTTCTGTAAGATGGCTTTTTCATATACAGCAATTAGTTGTTGTTATTGTGATCATTCTCATCAGGGAAGAAAAAAGTCAAGTGTTTGTTTTCATCATATGCAGAACAGTTAAGCTAAAATAACTCTATAAAGATGTTTCTGTTGGGCCCATGATTCTGTGTTTATCATGGGCCCAACAGAAACATCCTTATAGGGTTATTTTAGCTTACAGACTGATCTTCCACTTGCCACTGGCTTCTTCGATTATTTAGGTCTTCTTGCGGCTGGACTCCTCCATACTGGATGCCTCTGGGGGCTTAACACTAAAATAAATTCACATCATTTCAAAATATACGATGTTGCAGGTATAGGTTTCTCTAACTGCAAAGAACATGTCTAACTGTCCTTGAACTGACTTCATCAAAAATAGCTCAAACTTAATTCATCCCTGAGCTCGTTTTCACTACCCTGTTATCTATAGTCAGGTGATAATGAGGGGCCCAATCTCATGATCCACTGTGTTTCCCATGTCAGGCATGGGCTAATAAAGAGGACACCACCCTGCCCCTTTTACAGGGGCCGTACGCCTGCGGTGTGTGACGGTGTCTTTACTTTTGAAACTTGCCTAGTAAAAAGGGTGATGTCAGTGTGAAGGCATCCGGATAAAGACGGAGAGAGAGGGAGAGGAAAGCAACTGGATGAAAGAGAATATAAGGGAAACCTTTTTATGTCGCACTTTCACAAGTCACTCTTTCAGCCACTGTGTATGTCGCTCTCTGTGCGTGTGCGTGAGTTCACATCGTAACAGCTTTGTCATTTGCAATCACAGCCGCAGCCACCCAACTCCTCAAGTGACGGCAATATATGCTGTGGTCAGTTAAGGCGATGAACACATTTGAACGGCCTGGAGGCAGCGTAGCGGCAGTGGCAGGCCTATTTAGACAAAAGCACTGAGTGAGAACATTTCACTTGCATGTGTGTGCGTGCAAAAGCCACTCAAATACAGAGGGCATCAAGTGACATGGCAAAGTGTGCTCACGTGGGGTCATGTGATTAGCTTTTTAGCCCCTGTGATTGGACAACAGCTGCGATGTGAATGGCAGGACACGAGGGTCTTACAGTGCCAGGAGAAACACACGCAAGCATGCAGACACATATCCACATGCACACACACAGACACACACACACCAAAGTAATCCAGAGTGTGTAAATAGAGCCTGACTACAACTGCTCTGGGCATGTCTCAGTTTCTCCAGTGGGCTATAATCACCGCACTTAAGAGAGGGGGTCCTTTGAGACTCTGCTCAGCTGTTGAGGGACACTGCTGTCCTGCAAAATGAACTTAATTAATTAAAGGGTTGGTTAACCAAAAACATACCACAAAAATCCCTCATTGGTCCATAAAGATGTTTGGGTGTATCTGCACAAGTTTTAGAATAACAGGTTGTCAAACAACAGACACCTAAGCATCCATGACACTGTTTTCCAATTTTGTGGTTAACCCCCCAAAAAAGAGTGGCTGAAAAGATCATTTGATACTTAAAATAAACACATGGGACATATACACATTAAAGCACCGGGTCTAATGATCCTAATAATCACAACCCCAATAAAGCCCAAGTTAGATCAATGAATGGCTAAATAAAGCCTACGCTTCTCACCACCCTGTCAAAGAATGCCGGCTTTCCACAGTTTTTCCATGTTTCTGAATCTCATTTATTTCCAACTGTGCTGGGATAACTACAGTGATTCCAGAACATGATAGGTCTGTGGGGCTACTGAAGCCCTGGGATTAATGAGAAGACGGTTTGTGCAGCAAACTAAACTTGTCTTCTCTTATTTGCTCTAGTTGCAGCATACTTTGTCTCTTGGTGTTTGGCATTCATTTTACCCATGGATGGTTCAGCCATCCAGTTGAAACTGAGACTGGGTGTATTCAAATGTAGAGGGGGTTGGGGTGTGGGGATAGAGATGGAGCAAAAAGAAAACAGGTAGGTGTTTGCTCGTCTGTCTGCTGGGTTTCATCAGTTCTACCATTCTCCTTTATCACCACAATGCATGAGCGCATACACATAGAAGCTACATGGTCCCTCCTGCATACACACACACACACACACACACACACACACACACACGCACACATGCTCACACAAAACGGTGAATAGCAGTGAGAGACAAGTGGACAAGCAGAGTATTCTTCCTCCTATTCAGAGCAGGCCGTTAGAGACCGGCTGTTGCCCACAGCAACAACACTTTGCCGCGGATACGTACTGAATGTAAACATTCTTCGTCTCTCGCTCTCTCATTGGCCAAGAACAAAACCTGATTATTGCAGCGACAGAGACAGACAGACGGAGAAAGAGAGCAGAGAGTTGTAACAAAGTTTTCCGCTGCTCCCTCTGAGAGTTTGCTCTCTCAAAGACTCAATCGAACATCAGTTGTTTGTTTGGCTAGCCACTGCGGCGCCTCACAAAATAAACTGGCCTCACACCACCACCCTGACACAGACTAGCTATTTTGTGATGAAGGCACAAAGTGAGAATGGCAGAGGGGGGTACGGGCTCTCGACAGACTTGTTAAAACATCAAAATCACGACTGCTATTAAAGTCGCTTTGGTGGAGGCCCTTTATTTGTGCTTGTCAGTCATGAATCGAAGAGAGAATGAATGAACCTGGGCTTCATGCTGAAGGAGGGGTGTAGCTAAATACTGCAAGATGTATTATCCTTAATGTGGAAATATTTTTCAGATTTTTATTGTGGACATTTATACTTTGTAGCGATGACAGGCAAATAACCACAAGCAATGGGAAGTTGTGAATATAACTACTCTCAAGTTTGAGGCGAGCAGTTGAGGCAACTACCAGAAGGAGCAAAGAAAACACATGATGGATTCATGTGCAATCAGTGTGATTGCAATAAGCACTAGAGATCGACTGTCAGCTACAAAGCAATGGGAAGCTGATAATTTAATTCACATGTGAGGGGAGTTTTAGTCCTTAGGTTTAGTCTTAAAATAAGTTGGATATGTGCAGTCATCCAAAAATAAAGTTTTCTCAGGACTCTATGCATTCCTGTGAAACTAAGTGCACCCCATGATCCAATAGCTATAAAACCACTTTCAGCAGCAATAACTTAAAGTAATCACTCCAGTCTCTCACATTATTGTGGATGAGGTTTGGTCTCTCTTTGTTTACAAGGTTGCTTCAGTTCATTGAGGATTGGGCATTCATTCGTGCGCAGCTCTCTCAAGGTACCACGGTGTTTCTATCAGGTTGAGGTCTGGATTTTGACAAGGCCATTACAACACCTGAAATCTTTTCTTTTTTAGTCGTTCTGTTGTTTGGGATCATTGTCCTTTTGCATGACCTCATTTAGGCCGCCAAACCTAAGCTGTTGAACAGATGGCCTCACATTTGACTCCAGGATAGGTTTGTATACAGAGAAGGTCCTGTTGCTGAAAAACAAACCCAAATAATTACCCCTCCACCACTGTGTTTGGTTGGTATGAGGCGTTTGTGTTCATATGTTTTTGTTTTCCATCACTTTGGTCTTATCCCAGAAGTCTTGTGGTTTGTTCAGATGCAATTTTGTGAAGTTAAACTGTGCTGCCATGCTCTTTTTTGGAGATAAAATGCTTTCTCCTGGCAAACCTTCCAGACAAGCCACACTTGCTCAGTTTTTTTCTGATTTTACTGTCATAAACTTTAAAATTTTACATGCCAACTGAAATGTAGCTCTTGCATTTTTGGAGCTTCCTTAAACAAGGGGTGAATTTGCTGAGACATCCACAAGACCGTGGCATTTTATTTATACACGCTTGAATGCTCAAGACCAACGAACTTCTGCTTTTATTGAGGTGCCCACACTTGCTGCTGATCAGTTAAAGTGCATTTGATTAGCAGGACCTGGCTGCTACTTGCACTCTTAATTTCTATGGAAGCAGTAAGAGTGTGCTTTGTTTTTCACAGTTTGTCAGAATCCTGTAAAAACGCTCTTTTTCATGACCGTACAGATCCTCCAGCTACACCGTTCTCCAACACTAGTTTTGTCTTCACTAATGCAAGTATTGCAAGGCAACAGTTTTTGTGATTTGGAGCTATTTCAATAAAATGTAATTGAAATTGAGTTAAAAGGGAGAAATCAGTATAGTTTAAGAATGATTTTAATTGTATGAACTCAATTCAATATCCCTCCCTCACCTTGGTACGCCTTGATGTGTCCAGCAATCAGGTACTTGAGTTCGAAACTGTAAGATCGCATCTTCTGCTGTGTTTCACTGCGAACAGCTGCCATGTAGCTGTCCTCCATCTTACTGGTACAGCAGCTGGGCCCAGGGTGGACACACACTCGGAGA
Source organism: Pundamilia nyererei (assembly GCF_000239375.1). Classification (NCBI taxonomy): domain Eukaryota; kingdom Metazoa; phylum Chordata; class Actinopteri; order Cichliformes; family Cichlidae; genus Pundamilia; species Pundamilia nyererei. The sequence goes on along the minus strand of NW_005187473.1, from coordinate 1,450,973 downwards.
GACTCATCTGAAAGACAAAGGAATTATATACCTTAAAAAAAAGGCCTGGATACCAGGTCCAGGGCTTATTGGGTCACAGAAAATCGTTCAACACTCGACCTACTATACTACTTCAGCAGTTTGCAAATTTCTTATTGTTCATATAAATATGAACATATGTGAAAGACAGAGAATGATTTGGGGCTTAGCTCAGGAACTTTCTGCTACTAACTAAAGGTCTATATTTTGTCCACATTTTATCATCAACAAACTTTATTAGCCAGTCGATTAGTAAATCCAATCGGTTATTTAGAATTTAAAAGCATGTGATGCACAGAACTTTGTGACCTCAAAAATGCTTTGCACAACGGGCCTGGTGGGAGGTGACATGATGACATGAGCAACGAGTGAAACTTCACCACTCACACCAATGTTTGTGCATTTGTGTATGTGTGTGTGAGTGTGTGTATGCATGTGCGTGTGTGTGTGACTAGGAGCAGGCTAACTTTGACAGACTACTGTAAACCAAGCTGTCAAGCAGCTGACTGAGATCAAGGGGTAGAGAGAGATGAGGGGAATGGACTGTATGCAGCGCACAAACACACTCACACACACACAAATAACAAAACAGTGCCAAACCTTGGGTCATTCACAGGCTGATAATAGAAGAATTTTGGTAGTGTTGCATTCAGGGTTTGCTTTTTGAACAGCAGGTAAGTTTGAAGCTGCATGCATCCAGTATTGATCTCTTTCACCTTTGCAACAAGATTTGAAACTGCCCCAACAAATAACCACACCAGAACGGACTGAGCAGGCATGATTCAGCAAACCGCGCTGACTTATCTTCTAGTCGTAATACAAGGTCTGCTTGTTGATAACTTTTCAGCGCTTTGAGCTGCACTGCACTCACCTGTAGATGCAGTTTAGTGTCACACAGATCAAAAGATGGAACCTTCACAAATTTGCAGTAAGTGGATCTTTATGCTGTTTTAAGCTCTTTTTAAAATGCATTATTTTCAAATTGAACTATGGGCGTTTAAGGGCAAATACTTTTAGTGGACAGTTCAGCTGAAATTTGAAGTTTAGGATGTGGAAGCAAAGATCACTGACAAGCCTGGTCGGTTGTGCCTTCATGCTGGCACATGTGACTGACATCTTCCTCAAGCTAATCTATTCAGGGTCAGACCAGATCACTGAACAAGAAGAAGAAGCACCTTTGCACAGACATTTTCTGCAAAATACCTATAAATAGTAATTACTGTGTTATTAACCAGTGGTAACCGGCAAGTAACACTTTCATAGTAAAGACAAGTGCAGCTTTTAGGTGAGGCTTATAAATGGTCAAAGCATAAGTTAATATGTCTATAACAATGTTGATTGCCAGATCACACTTTGCGTTTTCTTGGAGAAATCTTAGTGACGAAGATAGCACACATGGGAATGCCATAAAATGTGGATGGTATAATACGCGTGCGCGGACACACACACACACACACACACACACACACACACACACACACACACACACACACACCAAGTTAAAAGGGAATTTATATTTAGAAAACAAATAGGTGATGCAAGTCCTCCCGAGAGGACTTTATTCATTTATTCATTTCTCAGCAAACTTTCATTTCTCTCTCACATTAAAGGGTTGTCTACAGAGATGATCCTCCCTATTTAAAATGCGGCCCCTCATAGTGGTCATAACCATTTTGGCTAAGTTTTATTCACGCTGTATTCACGTGTTCAATCATAAGTCTAACAGCAATAAAACAGCCAATCAATGTTAGGCTGTATCAAGACAGATTACTTAATGATTAGGTTCTTTCCACAGATGCATGCAGGCAAACAAAGCTCTGCTCTGGCCTCATTTATAAAAAGCTGGAAAAGTTTTTATATATCATGTCTTTTTAAATTAAAGTATAATATTTTAATAAATCCAAGTAAAGTTTGCTAAATATAATAGTTCCAAAGGGATTGACTGACTGACCTGGTCCCGGTCTGTCTGGCACCAGCTCCACCGGGCCTATTTGGCGCATCATGTAGGCTGTCTTCACCTCATGACAGCTGTCTGCATCGGCTGATCTACCGCCAGCCTCCGGTAGAAGAACAAAACACAGCAAAATTACCCAAAACAAGTCCACGTTTTGAAAGGCTGCACGGAACATCGCAACATGTCAGAGGGAAGTTAGAAAATCTGGACGGTTATTATGAATTCCTGAAAGTCGCACCGTGCAGTGTGACCGGAAACTTCATCTGCAGCCACTAAGTCTGTCTGCAGCCCAGTGTCAGGCTCAGCGCCCTCCTCCCGCTCGTCGACTCCCTCTCTCGCTTTACTTCAATTACTTAATTACTGGCATGAGCGACCCAATGCTTCCAAACATTGTTTCTGTCGTTGCCATAAAGCACTTAAGGAAAAAGCCACTTTAACTTGGCGTGCTTTAACGGAATAATTGGTTTTTAAAAGGTTTTCTCACATTTTGCTCATTTCCAGGGTCCACTTGCTTTTTTATTACTTTTTAAAAATTTATTGATTTTTTATTGTGGTTATATGTGGCACATTGCACAGCTGGCGTTTCTATAACTAAGATGCATTAAATTCAATGAATTTCTGAGAGCAGTCGAATGAAGTGAAGAAGAAAATGGGATTTAAAAGTAGAGCATGGGCGCCACCTGCTGAGAACTTTGGGTCTAACAGCCGAAAAAGGCTCTGATTAAAGCAGATATTGAGCTATCTGAGAATTGCATAAACTATACATAGAAAATATATACTGTATCCCGTCAGCTTACATTCTCTGTAATACAGGACTTGGTATTAAGCAATGTCATTCAGATGTCTCATTTTTTTCTGTCATTCAGCTCCATATCTTGATCGGTGAAAAAAATGGTCTAAAAAAACTCGCTGTACACTTCACACGTGTTACTGCTAATTTTACTAGGAAAAATCAACCGTCGACTCTGAAGAGGCTAACATTACTGCTTTTAACAGTTTTAATTTGTATTTTGACTAAATGAAGAGGGTAACCTTTAATCTTAAGTTTCCTGAATATATGTTAAATTCTTGTTATTGTTTCTTTCCGTTTTACTAGTGTGACGACTAATCTTTTAAGAAACAAACGGCAAGAAGGGAAAAAGCATTCAAAAACGACGAAAAAACAGTGCCCCGTGTGAGGCTCGAACTCACGACCTTCAGATTATGAGACTGACGCGCTGCCTACTGCGCCAACGAGGCCGCACAAGAAGCTGCGATACCAAAACATACAAAAGAATCACAATCAGCCCTAGTTTCACAATTTATTTAAAAAGTTGAGATTCGAGTAGATGTATACACACGTCTACGGTAAAGGATAACCAGTACTACATGTCGTATTAGAAGTAACCTTGCATTGTCCTACATTTATTTTGACAAATGTAGGTTGTGGCTGTGTTAGCGAGCCAACTTGTAACTGTATATGGCTAAAGTCTCTTAATGTATCTGATAAGGACATTTTTATTCATGACATGTAATTACTTGTACAGCCATTACAATTTCTAATTATAACTTTAAAATGTTACCACCCTCGCCCAGTCCCTTATTATTAACTGTAATAGCAGTACTACTATTATTTCTAATGCCAACGTGTCGTAGTGTTTCGTACGCTCATTTTAACCTTAACAATTGTCTTTCCTATGGACCCTAAACGCATCACGATAGTTGCTACGGCCCCTTTAAATCCAATCTCCCGCGTTCCAAGTTAAGCGGAAATAGAAATCCTTCTTTTCTCTATTTAAGCGCGCCAACAAAGGCTGTCCTATAGGGTCTGTCTGTACTTTATTCGCGGAATAACAGACCGTTGTTTATTGTCCTTTTCCGGCGTCTTTACTGCCTTTCTGAAGATATGCCAGAGGAAACGTCCGTCGCGTCGAGCTCTGAGAGGTAAGAGTCGTTTGTCATTTTTCACTCAGGTCCACAATAACGTATGCAGGGAAAACACAGCTTGCTAGCCCTTAGCTGAATTACGCGGAGAACGTAGGCAAACCTTGATGATAGGTGTTGGATATAAGCTATTTTAACGATATTTCCAGAAAGTGATACTCTACAAAAAAAAACAACTGCGTGCTTAGCAGTACTTCACGGCAGCTGCACACGTTGATAACATAACTCTGCCCTCATACTGTTAAGCTAGTTGGCTAACAACTGCACGATGCTAACAGCAATGAGGCGTAGCTATCTTCGGGCATTTACTGAGTAGTGAAAGTTTGGAGCGTGGACTCTGTACTTCAGAATCAGGTAACTTGCATAAGCATTGACTGAACTTAAGTTTAAACTATTGCAGTGCAGAGGAGAAGCCATGCTCATCGACAGCTGCTGCAGCAGGCAGGTGAGTATCTAGTTTAATGGCAAATTGTTCCGCAACTGTTAGTCACTTAGTCTAACAGTTAGTCAGTATAACTAACGCGAGTTTTCTGTTCCTTTTGTAGCTCAGTTGAAGTTCTGGAGGAGGCAAAGAAACTGATTGGCACAGGGAAAAGACATCTGGTGATGGGGGATGTTGTTTCTGCTGTCAATGTTTTCCAGGAGGCCTGTAGCATGCTGTGAGTAGGACTTGATGTGAAACACTAGTGCTGTCACTGTACAGTTAGAAATTGAAACTTGATTATGGATTTTTCTTTTCCCGCTGAAATGGATAGATTTCTGTAATATATTTTTCCAAATGGAGTAAAGTATTTTAATGTATTATTTCAAAGGATTAAATTTTACTTTAGCTTCATAACTACCTCACTACATTGGATTACAATTTTATTTAATAAAAAAACAAACAAAACAACAAATACATTTCTCCATCTAGGGCTGAAAAATATGGGGACACTGCAGATGAGTGTGGCGAGGCCTTCTTCCTTTGTGGGAAATCTCTGTTGGAACTTGCTAGGTTTGTCAAATTTCTTATCTTAAACATACTCCCTAAAAGCTGCACCTGTGAAAATAATACTTTAAAAAAAATTTATTTAAAATTTTTTTTGTTGTTGTTGACACAGCATTATTTCAAAGGAATAATGTTTGCTTCTTAGCCTACAAGAACTGTTCATAGTGACAGCTTTTGGACACGAATTGTATTGGTTCCTTCATGAACTGCACCTATTTTTGACTTCAGCAATATTGTCTATGTTGGGTTGTTTTGTTTTTCATATAAATAGGATGGAGAACAGTGTCCTTGGCAATGCCCTGGAGGGAGTCCCAGAAGAATCAGAGGAAGAGGAGCAGCCCAGCAGCTCAAATGTTGAGAGTCCAGACAACCTTGATGGTCAGTATTTAGGTGCTGCAGATTTTTTTTTTTTTAAGCGCACAGATAATTTTAGCATGTGTAGTAAGATTATATGTGATGAAAGATGGGACCTAAAACTGCCTTTGTTTACATTTAGTACTAGATTTCCAGTTACTGGGCTTTTTTAATATTTTTAGACTTTATTTTACATATCAGTGTCTTACTACAATCCCTTCTGCCAGAAAAGCGCTCTGGCGAAATCGTCAGTAGAATCAGCTTGGTTATTTATAAATCATTATCTGAAAGATCAAGTTATATGTGCCACTCTGGTGCAGAAAAAACAAGAGATGAGCTGCGACAGCAGGTATATGACGCAATGGCAGAGAAGGAAAAGGCTGAGGATCCACATTCTCCTGTGACTGGGGATGAGAAGAGCTTATCTCAGGAAACTGAGATGGATGGAGTTTCTTCTGTGAAAAGTGTGCGGGAAGGATCACTTGGAAAAGAAACTGAGATTGAACAGAAGGCTGACAGTTCAGAAGAGCAGACTGGCAATGGGACTGGGGTGAAACCAGTGAGAGGATGTGATGAGGACAAAGAGGAAACGGAGGGTAGTAGAGCTTGAGTCAAAGAGCACCTTCTGGTGTGGATGGGTGCACAGTTGATATTTAAACGGTCCACTTCAGCAGGTGTCGCAGTGGTGAAGGGTGGAAATGCAGGCACAAATCTGTGGTGCACGTTTCTGACTTTAATACATGAGGCGATGTTTAGAACTTGTATAATTTTGCTTCAACAGATGATGATGACGACGATGATGATGACGACGACGACGAAGATGGAGAGAAAAATGGACAAGATAAGGCGAGTTCCTATAGAACTGTGCAATGAAGTAAATAATTTGCAAGCAGTGTAGCTACGTGTTTCTTTACTATGACATTATGATCACAAAGATCTTAATTCTTCTGGATTTTAACTTAAGAATTAAAAAAACATTTTCCTACAAATGCAGAGATCAGGTGCCTGAAGTAGTTTGTACTGTAAATGTCTGCTGAATAGTCATGATTGGGTGTTAGTGGCTATTGACCAACACAGCTCCCGCCCTCCTTTCAGGAAGAAGAGGAAGTTGGGAATTTGCAGTTGGCATGGGAAATGCTAGAAGTAGCTAAAGTCATCTACAAAAGGTATGGAATGATTTGGTTAAATGTGTATGAACATTTGCGCTTGCGTGGTTAAATGGGTGGTTAGACTGCATTGACTGTTATGTGACAGCCTGAGGCCAGCTTACAATTTTAAAGCTACTTCTGCACAGAAAGGAAAGCACAGAGGATCAGCTAATGGCAGCCCAGGCATATCTGAAACTTGGAGAAGTCAGTGCTGAATCAGGTATGCTGCTGCTCCTGCAAGATGTAGACTTACTGCCCTTACAGTCTCCAATGCCCAAATCTCACTGCTTGTCACTCCCACCCATAGGTAACTATCCTCAGGCACTTGATGACTTCCAGGAGTGTCTTGCCCTGCAGCTGAAATACTTGCCTCCCCACATTCGTCTGTTGGCTGAGACCCACTACCATGTTGCTACTACGCTCTGCTATATGGATCAGTACAGCCAGGCCATCCAGCACTACAACAGCTCCATAAAGGTCATTGAGACCCGTTTGGGTAAGAATTTACTCCTCCCCTCAACTGAATATTTTATTTTTTGCACTTAATATATGAAATCCAAATAATGATTGTGATTTGTAGGTATGAATAGCACTGCATCTCTTTGGGAGAGGACTTGACACCCACTGAACACCAAAACATAAACGGTCCCAGAAGGCTATAATTGTGTTGTCTTCCATGTTGTGACTTTCTGATCTGGTTGTTGGTACAGCCATGCTGCAGGAGGTGATCGATGCAGCCGAAGGCGCAGATGGAGCAGCAGAGGAGAAAACTGAGCTGGATGAGCTAAAGCTGCTTTTGCCTGACATCCGGGAAAAAGTGGAGGATGCCAAGGAAAGCCAGAAAACAGCCAGCGCTGCCTCACAGGCCATCCAGCAGACACTAGTGGGTACACAGGATGGTGAAATTTGCACCTGGGTTTACTAGTTCAGTAGTCTTGAATTGTATTTGGCTCTCCTCTTTCAGGGTGGTGCATCAACTTCATCAGCATTCCTTTGTGAAAATGGCAGCACTTCATCGGCAGCTTTTGCAACAACCAGTCAGGTAAGGGTACTGTATGGTGCCACATGCTAAATAAAGCATTTTGCCACCTGTGTTACTTATTTGGTGGGATTCAAACTTGTGTATTCTAGGTTCCAGTTAAAACTGAGAGTTCCTCATCTTCCAAAGCGGTCTCTGACATCTCTCACCTCGTCAGGAAAAAGGTGAGGCTCTCTAATATGTCTCCCACCCCCCTTTGGCTTCTTCTCAGTGAAGAGGAAAAATGGACTTTGCTTTTTCTCATGCCAATCATTTAATCTGTGAAGGAATAAACCTTCAGCGTGGACTTGTACTGGGTTCAATCAGTGCATTGAAGCTGTGGCATGTGCTGCTTGTCTTTGTTGTGAGGTCTCTTTGCTGGTTGCAGTTGTAAAATTCATTTTTAGATTTTTCTGCAGATCAGTGGCAAGCCTGTGTGGTGTGGCTCCTAACCAGAGCTGTGTGCGCATGTAGATGGGACTTTATGCTTGAAATTAAGCTTTGATTTGGTGTGGCTTGTGTGCATGGTTCATTAAGTTATTATTTTCCTAATGACTGGTAATGGATCACTTCAATTTCGGTTTGTGTACAGAAGCCTTCAGTCTTCTCTTCCTCCCTGTCCTGGTTTTGTTTCTGCACAGAGGAAACCAGAGGACGAGAGCCCAGTAAAGGACACTGATGCTAAACAAGCGAAACAGGAAGCCACAGTTAATGGCAGCGGTGACTCTAGTGCCAGCAACGGCAATGGAGTCCAGGAGGGGAAATCGCAGGAGGCGAGTGATAGGCTTATCTCTTACCTTCTGAAGCAGGATTGCCCTGTGATACTACTGCTGTAGCTGGCTGGTGGCCAGGAGTCCATACCTAAATGTGGTTTCTGGTGGAATAAGAAGACTCCTTAGTTTCATAAAGGTTAAAACTGGACGCATGCGAGAACTTGGAGTGGGTCCTTAATTGAGTTGTAGTGAAGGAGGTTTTCTCGGTCTTTGAATGATTTATCCACTTAAACTACACAGCATCAATCTTGCTGTAGCTGAAGGCAATTTTGAAAAAGTAAAACTCATGCTTTCTGTGAAAGTTTACCAAATGGAACAAGTGAATATCTGACAAACCTGCAGGTTTAAAATTCTTCACTCATTTGTCGCCTCTTATGTTAACATTCACTAATTGCAGTGTTTGGTTTGTTTTTTTTGTTTTGTTGTTTTTTTTTTTTTCTTCTAGTCTGCCACCCAGTCTGCATCTGTCGAGTCCCCGGCGTGACCGTCTTCACCTCTTTACTGAGCTCAGAAACCAGCACGTCATGCCTGTCCAGCCCCTATACACCTTTCAGCACTCTTGTTTCTGTAAATAAGATCCATTTTCATAGATTTGTCTGTCAAGTTTTTGTATACTTGTAGTAAAAATAAAGAATCTGCAGATGTAACTATGCAATATTGATTTCTTCAGTCCATTGATGTCACACCTGTAGTCCCTTCCAATTATTTCACATGAAACCATCTATGCACTTACGAGCAGATGTCCAAAACAACTTTTGGACTGTATAAATTATGTAAAGAACCATTTTCACAGAATCTTTCACCACCCTACATATTATTGGAAGGCCTCCCTATGAGAGTAAAGTAAGAGACAGAAGTTGAATCAATGCAGATAAGAAGGGGTGCTTTCTGTATGGCCATGTCTTTCAGCTCCTGACTGGCCTGGTATGTTAGGTGAAGGACTGTGGCATCAAATTCAAACATGAAGAGCCATCCTAACCTATAAAAACTGCATATTTATATTTTGCCACTGCTGCAATTATTAGGCATTTCCACACTGCATGTCTCTGCTATTGACCAAATACACCAAATGTGCTCCATGTTTTTTCACCTTAAGTTTATAAGGAGACAAATGATGAGTTGAAGTATTACTTGCTTCACCATGTACCTAAACAAAGAGTCTGCAACTTGAAACTGAGGACTGAACACTTAATGAATATATGCTACTGCTTTTTAGCTGGGCAATACTTATTGGCACAAACTGCACTGGCACCCTCTAGTGGCTGCTGTGGAGCTTTGAGGACAGACAGGAGTGTTTATTAATGATTCCAAATTGGAGTGACACTGTTCTTACGAGTAAAAGAAACATGCTATTTTCAAGATTAATTTGGGACATGTATAATCAGCACCCATTAATAGCAATCTGTGCCAGGTGCTGGATGCAGTTTCCTGAAATTTGAGTACCCCTGCAGGTGTGCAAGTCTTAACATTTTATCTTTACACATGAATTAAACTCAGGACGAGTTACTGTTTTAATCATATTTCTTTTTAGATAAACACCAACTGCCCGATTGTTCTTGGCTCATCTGAAGCCTGCTGAAGTGCTCTACAGGTTATATTCAGTCATTAAAAAAACTACAAGTCTCAGAGCATTACAAAAACAACAAATCATGATTTGTGATGGCTTATGATGGCAACATATAATATGCTCTTTGGGTACCAAACAGAGTTTGTGAATTCTCGTCACAGAAAATCACCAGCAATAAAGTGAAGTTTAGTACTTAAAACTGTCCTGAATGACACATCTTTGTCTTTTGGATCTTTTAGAAATCTTAACTGAAGCGGGTATATAAATGGAGTTCTTTTTGCTGAAGCGGAGATAGAGGAGGTGGCATTCTGGGCTTGCGAGTTTCTTTCCTTTTTTTCCTTCTCTCGGTCTTGGCCTGCAAACTGGCAACCTGATGAAGCTTGACCCTTTAAATCAACACAAGCTTGGTCTCAGTCATTGAAGCTGTAGAACACACGGACACAAGGTGGCTGTAACTAAGCAAGATATGTATTTCTGTGACTAATTTCAGCAGCACTTTTATCACTCTAATCATGTCCCTGTAGCACTAAAATATCTTAACAGTGTGGCTCTTTGTCCAGTCCTGTAGTTTCAAAACATTCCCTCGAGTTGATATAATCATGCTAACACCTGGTACTTGGTAATTCACTTCCAAAAACTGGCACATAACACTGCAGTAAATATTAAGGAAAGTGCATGTATTTTGCTCTGTACCTCAAAGAACTACCCAAGAACAGATTTTGCAGAATTGTATTGCAAAAACCGCTCCACCTCCATGGCAATGCTTTTTCTTTTTGGCTCACTGGATCCCGCAACCTAAACCAATATCTCAGTTATATTCTTTGTTGCCTCTATACACAACTCTAATTTATCCCTGTTTTTGGGGTGTTAGAACTAATCACAGGAAACAAATGTTGGACCAGAATCTGATCTCCATAAACTTCAAAGAGTAAATCACTTTTTAGAGTGGAAAAATCAAGCTGAGTAAACTTCATTGAGGCTTCACTGAGCACAGCTGTGTTGACAGAGGGTTACACAGTGATGAGCACTACATATTTTCTCTTCGTGATCACTCTGATTCTTAGTCGTCTTTCTGGCCATGGCGGTGGCAGCTGCTTGCTGGTGGTGGTTGATTTCTCTCCAGGCTTTGGGTGTTTGCCTGCAGATCAATCATCTGTACCACAGTGGCTGGATCTGACCTGCCTGCTGCGGGGCTCTGCAGCACAAACATGGTTTAACCTCATAAAAAGAAAGCTAATTCATATTCACACGTTTTGTTTTGTTTTTAAAGCAAGAGAAAATGGTTTCCACAGAAGAATTTTAGGTGTCATGATGCATGTTTTTATGCTGGAGGGTAATTGGTCGATTGGCAGATGCAGAGTCCTCTTGCACACTCAAAAAACAAAACAAGAACAAAAGCACTGTAACAGATCATTGAAATTAGACAATGCTGTGCCATTTATCAAAGGTTTCCCAGCCAGAATCCACCCTACTAAATTTAATTTAGACTACCACAGACACCACAATGAGGGACTACCCCCTAATGAAATACATAATTGATGCTTTGACTCATCCAGTAGCTAGAAAAAATATTCTAGCTACAAAGAATATGCCTCTTGTGTGAAAAATACAATATGAGCAGTGAGTTATGTTTGAATACCGTGAATATGTCCCTGCTCAGACTAACACATATCAAGTAAATTTTGTTACCAGCTGAAATGCTGTAGATTTCATCCCAGTCCATCACTTTGTGTTATCTATCAGCTTATTAACATCTATATTATCTATCATTTATCATCAATGGGAAATAATTAAATACATTTAAATTTTTTGTTTTGTTTTTCTTTCAGTATTTTAAAGAAAAAATGATTAAATAAGTTGCTGGAAAGATACCCTGTTACCCCAAGTGCTGACAGTCAGGTGCTTGATTAGCACCACCTGTGAGCATCGACCCTGCTACAGCGATCAGTAGGTGAGTGCTCCAAGCATGTAACATTTGACTGATCTGGATAAGGTTCATGTCATAAACCAACTTCAAGCTGGTGTTCTGCAAAACCAAGTTGGAGTTGCGATCTGGAACCAACTTCACACAGCCAATCTCTGGTCCCATATGGAGGAACGTTATGTTCAGTGATGAGTCCACATTCTGTCTATGCTAGTTGGATGTTAGGGTCACAGTGTGGAGAAGACGCAGAGACTGCTATGCTGATTGCCGCAGCTTCTGGCGTGAGGCAGCTTTACTGTAAAAAACAAGGCTTGTCATCATTGGGGACTCTGCAACCAGCGGCAATCCCATATCTCCACAACCTGGAACCAAATGCTGTTCTCCATGAGTGGGATTTATCAGAGACTACAGCCAGTTTTTGGGAGTGAGAGGACAGAGTGGCCAGTCTGCAGTTCTGCCCTCAACCCCTTTGAACCTTTGTGGGATCAGTTTGGATGTGCCGTTTTTGCCGCTCGATCTGATATCCTCGTGTTGGTGTTGTTCCCAGATCATCATGAAAATGTTGTTCCAGGATCAACATTGCAAGTGACCAATCAGAATGTTGTGACGTCATACTTTTGCGACTTCGGGAAAAACTGGCGTAAAACAAAAAACTGTACTTAAACTGCGAGAAACCGCCTCTGTCCGTCGATCAACGGACCCTGACCCTGACCCTAACCGTAACCCTTTAATAAACAGTAAGCAGAATTGATATTGTCCTTGCAATATTGGAATTTCATAAATGCACGAATGGCTTGGCGCGCAAAAGAATAACGTCACAACAATGTGATTGGTCACTTGCAATGTTGAACCTGGAACAACATTTTCATGATGGTCTGGGGACAACACCAACACGAGGATATCAGATCATCCGTTTTTGCCAGAGCCACACTGGCTGACCTGGCGACAATTGCTGGTCGAAGAATGGGATGACACCAGTATGCGACTGAGCTGATGACCAGCATGAGGAGCAGGTGCCCGGTTGCTGTGGCTCTGTGTGGTTCTTCCACATGCTACTGAGGCCTGTGCTTGTTAACTAAATATATACAGTACTTCAATGGCCAATATCTCTATATTTCTTTAATGATACAATTTAATAAACAACACAACAAAGAATAAGCTGTCTGACATTGCCAGAGAGGATCTGGCACGTTTTTCATGGACGCAACCCCCATATTCAACTCTGCTGCTCAACCCACGTTACAAATGTGGCTCCATTTAAGGGGAAATAAACAGGCTTTCCAACAGCAAACGACTCATAGCCAATAAACATTGTTACAAGAAACAATCCATCAAACACAAATTTCCTTTCTTTTTGTGCTAATTTTAGTTTTAAATAGCTCTATAGTTTTTATAACTTTGATTTTCAGATCAATTTATTGACCTTGACAGAGAGGTCAGAGGTCAAATGTGACATGATACTTTAAATCTTTGCATGTTACTTTCTGTATGTTGATAATGTAACGATATAACCAGTCTCGAGCAACTCCTGGTATTTTATTCCTCCACACCATCTCTATACTGCTCCAACTGCTGGTTATGAGCACGCATCACGGCCAGTTGGCGCTCATGGACTGTCGCCATTTCCCTCATCTCCTTCAGTCGCTCACTGTGACCCAGCTGACACTCGCTCGTCTAAGAACATGTTTAGAAACAGATGGATTTATGCACAGCATTAATTCTTCAGCATCTCTGAGCAGACTGATTAATCTCATTTGTCACCATCATTAAGATGCACTCATGTCTCGTGCCATCTTCATCCAAAGTGACCTTTTACTTGTCTGACACCAAAGGCCCATGGCTTCATTTTTAAAGAGCCTTAACAAACTATAAGAAACACCAGCACTGATAGTATCAACACATACTTCAAAGTGTGTGTGTATTAGCACGTTAAAAGGAAAAAAGGTGTGTAGTATTAGAAAGAGGAGTGCTGCAGGAAACCACTGCTCCTTTTTGACCACTTCGGCAGTTTTTCTTCAGTCGGCATCCTCGGTTTGTGCAACAGAGAGTGAGAGGAGGGAAATCGTTTTGTAATATAGTATAAAACTTCACGTACATATTAGCTTTACTCATTTACCCCAGTGTGAATTTGTCTGACTCCCATCAGAAGCAGCTCTCTCAGTGCGTCTTGATTGACATAATGATATTCCAGCATGAATATTTAATCAAAGCCCATAAAGCGCCTGCAGTGCTGGATAAAATGACACAATAAAAATGCTCTTATGCACACAAAATACTGCTGTGATGTCTTTTCCCCCTGATGGAGTCTGACGGATCATCCTTTGAATCTTTTGTCTTTTTTAAAAAATCTCTTAGATGTTGATAGCTGATGGCATAATAGGTTTGCTTGGGCTGCAGTTCGGTCACCTGATTGGTGGGGTTTTGTGGAGCAGCACCATCTGTCTGACCGGACACTGGTTTGCCTTCTGCTCTCGATGACTTTGGCTCAGCATCGGCATTTCTTCACCTGTTGTTTTTCCTTTGCCGAACTCTCAGCTGCAGACACAAAGATACACAAGCAGCGTCTCCCACGGCATCAGTTTCTACCAATGACACCTAAAATCATTTTAATAGAGTGGTAAAAAGATCCAGCCTTAGACAAAACTCGCTGTTGTCATCCTTATCTTGAGTAGTGACATAGTTGATAAATATTCAGCTGTAGTGCTCAGTTTATCAGCTACGTCTGTAAAACTAATGCAGTCCAACCAGCCCTTCAGTGTCTTTGGAGCTTACACTGTTTGGCTTTGTAGTAAATCTAGAGATGCACCAACTCAGCTCTGAGGCTGTAATTAGTGGTAGAGTTGCACAGGGATCCATTATTATCTCAGCTTTTACTAAATGCCAAATGAATGCATTTTTAAAAAAATATTAAACAGTAAATAATAACTATTTTATAGATTGCAGTAATTGGAATCTTCCTTCTTATCTGGTGTCCCAGAAGGTATTTTCAGTTTGACTTACTTACCTTGTTGACAGGCATACCTGCACAAAGTCAGGGCTCCTTGTCTGTTTTGGATCCACACTTTGTGCTTTGTCCTTTGTGTCAAAGATGCCCTACCTATCTTAAAAACCTCATAGTATATAGCACATCAATTCAATAGATCACTTCAATGAAGAACTTTGTTGTCAGACTCCAGGGTTACTAGTGGTTACTAGCGTATTTAAAAGTAGACTGGGTGGCAGAGGTTAAGCCATAAGACCCTCTGTACTTTTAAGATTAGGCTTAAAACTTTCCTTTTTTGATAAAGTTTAGAGTTAGGACTGGATCAAGCAACCCTGAACCCTCCCTTAGTTACGCTGCAATAGGCCTAGGCTGCTGGGGGCTTCCCATGTTGCACTGAGTATTTGTTCTTCACTCACCTCTTTTCACTCTCTGCTATTATTAAACTCTGGTTCTCTTCCAATTTTTTTCTTTTGTCCTATCTTCCTTCCTGCACCACAAACTTGTCGCAGCCGCTTCTGCCGGAGGATTTTTCCTGTCAAAAGGGAGTTTTTCCTTCCCACTGTTGCCAAGTGCTCGCTCATAGAGAGTCATCTGATTGCTGGGGTTTTCTCAGTATTATTGTGGGGTCTTTACCATATAAAGCAGTTCGAGATGACTGTTGTTGTGAACTGGTGCTCTATGGTAATATAAATAAACTGAGTTGCTGACTTTTATATTTGTTGGCACTTTAAACATCACATGATTGTGTTTTAAGGGTCTAGTGAATTGCTTTCAAATTAATTATTCATAAATAATGTCATTTTCTATTGTAGCTGAACGTGTAAAAGTACTTTTAGTTCAGCCTCGCTGTGTTTTCTCTTGTAGCCTATCCTTCACAAGAAATCTAGAGAGAAACAGCTACACTATAGGCTTGCATTTGAAACACACCCCAAACTCTTCTTCTCTATCACTGTTGAACTAACACAATAACTGTTTTCTGTCCATTTGAATAATCATGACTTTTATTTTAATTGTCAGACTGGCTGCTGTTACGTCACCCTTGGAATCTGGCTCCATTGCATTAACAAAAAGGCCTTGACCTCCGCAACTAATTACTGTGCATAGATGTAACATTAATGACTTACCAGATAATGCATGATCTTGACTACATTAAAGTGTTCAGAAACGCCCTTAAGTATTCACCCAACTTATAATTTGTAAACTGCAGTGTAGTGCACTGCTTTACAAAAAAAAGAAAAAACAGAATAAAAGGTCTGGTTTTTAGTACACGACTCTACAAGGGCAGTTTCTATCAGGTCAGCTCCTTTGAGAGATTTTCACAGCTAACGTCTTCACAGAAACCCCTCTGAAAATGTTCAGCTTTAGAGGACAAACCTCTGTGTGCTTCGGCTCAGTCACATACCAGCTGCACACAAATTTTTTCCTCTTTCTATCTCATCCAAACTCAGCTCAGTTTAAAATGTACTTCCGTCGGTGATCTTGTGTCAAGCAGAGTATTAATTTTAAAGTGCTTGAGTATGAGTTACCATCCTTCTACTTCCCTACATTTTAAGGAAGTATTGCACTTTTTATTCCATTTAGTGCTTATAAAATATATGTATTTTATAAAATTTAAACCACTTTACAGACTAGTCAAAAAAGAGTCAGTACCTTTATTGATTTGTTGACAATTGATCTGGTTTGAAAAGCAGTTAGTGTGATGGTGTTATCTTTGTAACTATTTTACCAACCAAATAATCAACATTTTATACATTTAAAAAAATGTTGCTCAAAATTCTGATAACTCATTAAAAATTCAGTAATACCTCTGGAGTAAAACCATTGTGCATGAGTCAGTGGGACTATTTTTATGCACTGTGTTCTTTAGCCTTTAATATTTAGGTGCACTTGCCTGGTCATACCTGCGTATGTAATGGAGTTTATTCATGCAGTACTTTTAGTTCTAATGACACACCGCTAGACTGACTGATCTGTCAAACAAGTAGTAAATGAATGAGTAGAAAGTAACACTTAGATACTATTTTATTTTCAGTCCAGTGGTGGGGTACTAACTGTGAACTCCTGACCTCAGTCTTAGCACTGCCTAACATGCAGATGACGTGTGAAATAAAAGCTTCTTCTCTTTAGCCTTCAGGATGGTGAACTCTGACCTCTGCTTTAGCCTTGTATCATTTATGAATGAATCAAGCACACAAATCATCATTTTCTTTAAAATGGGGGCATATTTACTTATTGCATTCCTTTTTAAACAGAAAAAAAATCTACATGTAAATGTAGAGTTCTAATGTATACATTTGCAACCCTAGCCTTGACCTTTTGACCTTACCGGAAGTACTCCGGAAGTGACTAATCGCATCCGGTGAGAAAAAAAAGGAGGGGTGGTTCCTGGGGGGATGGTTGAGGGATAATTCTGATCAGAGAGGGAGGGGTATGGTTCCTGGGGGGAGGAAAAGTTCAGGGGGGTGACGCAGCAGATTTCTGATGAGTCAGCGGAGATCGGAGCGCATGCTGTATAGAGAGACAGAGCGGCAGTTAGTTTTTCACAGACAGACTCATAGTTTGAATTCTGTTCAAATGTTTCAGTATTATGACAATGATCTTGATAACCATTTTCTCGGTAAAGAGCTATTTCTTTTTTCCTATAGCGGTTTTTATTTTGCTTTCTTATATCATCCTTATTACAAACGCAATAAAATACTACAAAAATTTGCATTTCCTGCGAAAATGCTGTGTGGATGCTGTAAAGCTGAAGCTGTGTGCTGAAACTAGCTGAAAAAGCTGAAAAGTTGCAGAAATTGTAAAAACTTTGCCGAAATACAATAACATAACAGAACTTCTCAGAAATATTGTAACGTAGCAGAAATATGATAACTTCTCAGAAATACAAGAAGTTAGGGGAAAAGCATAAGATAACAGAAATAATATATTTAGCCAAAAATACTTAAACATTATAGAAATACTATGATTTAGAAAAATACTACACCATAGCAGAAATACTGAGATTTAGCAGAAATACTGTGATGTACCACAAACACTGTAATTTATATTATGTTTTTGCACAAATACGATAATCTAGCAGAAAGTCTATCATTTGGCACAAATACTCTGGTTTTGCTCAAATATAAAAACATAGCAGAAACACCATTATATAGCAGTAATGCTATATTTTAAAACAAACAAACAAATAAACACATAATTTAGTAGAAATACTATGATTTAGCAGAATAGTAATAACTTAAGTGGAAATATTGGAAAAGTAAAATGACCAGCTGAAAAATGACCAACAATCTAAACTAATTGTTGTTCACCTGTGAAAAGAAAATAAAGAAATAAAAAGAAATTTAAAAAACAAAAACAAGAAAGAAAGAAAGAAAGAAAGAAAGAAAGAAAGAAAGAAAGAAAGAAAGAAAGAAAGAAAGAAAGACAGAAAGAAAGAAAGAACAGTCAACAGATACATAGAATTGCAAATATGGACACATATGGAAACACACATGCACAGAGGGACACACACACACAGGATCTATGCCAGTCAACTAGTCTGAATATATTCAATTTGAATCCTACAATGAGATGCTACCAAAAACGGGTCTCTCTCTCTCTGTCACTCTCACACACACACAGCAGGAAGTGAACAGGGGCTGTTAATCCAGTTGTAAAGTCTGACGTCACTAGCAGTGTCTGGGCTCAAACTCCGCTGCAGGTCCATATATCAAACGATCACTATGGCAATACTGAGAGTTGAAAAACTGTCTAAAGTCTTCCATCTTTAATAAAATGATCAGCGTTCTGCTCTACCAGGTGTAACAATTGAGTTTAACATCCAGGCATCCATGAAAACGGAATTTATGACATTTAACGGAGTTAGAAGTTAGCAGGAAGTTAGCTCGCTAGCTTATATCTAAATACAATATAGCATGTCCTGATTGCGGGTTTTGGAAACAAATTAAAACGTACAGCTCTGTTATCACTTCAAACATAAATGAAGACAGAAAACTAAACAGCAGTGATGTTTGTAGGGTTACTGAAGTTTGGCTAGCTGGTATATAATGATGTGCTACGTGACCGCTAGCGACACAGCTATGTTAGCATAATATAAACAAGCTAACTTTTTTTCCACTCGATAAAAGTTAACCTGGGTGTTCTCGGTGGTCAGGAACAAATGTAATCGCATGGCAGGATGCTGTAAAAGGACCAAACTTCAGCCAGGAGAACAACTGAGATAATCCATCCACAATACGAGGTTAGTAATTCATATACTGCTGCATGGGCTGGGCTGTAGTTACATCCTAAGGTTTTAAAAACTGAGCTTAAATAAATGATTAGTGGTAATAAAAGCCGAGGGAGGTCAACAGTGATCACTGACTGTTTTAGGAGCTTTTTGAGATTAAATAGAAGAAAATACAAAACATTAAACATATTAACAACACAAAAGCCATATTAAACGCAGACTACTTTAGGCCCGGAAGTAGGATTCGTCACGTCATCACTGAACGATCGGATAGTGTTGGCAGCATGTTTCTAGGTCAGTCAAGAGAAGCGAAAACTGCCTCGACTTGCCCTCAAACAACGTCTTGTAACTCTGAATCTATATGGAGCATCGATATCATTATTTCACCGTAAGAGACAGCAGGCTTTGGTGAACTGTCATGGAAATTTTCAGGTCTCTGTTTAAATCCATCAAAAAGATATGACGAGAGAAAAAAGTGCCTCATTTCCAGAGTTTGAAATCTGAAGAAACCTGAGCAAGGGACAAATTTCCTACTCTCAAACAAACATAATTCATGGCCAAACGGTAATAGTCTTATGTCTTAACTTTGCTTCGTTAAGGAGATATGACGATTTGAAAATGTGTCTCATTAGAGAAGCAGCTGTAGACTTTGTGTTGCTCTGAGATTTGATAAAAATCTGTAACTCCCACAACAATAAAAGCGACATTTTCTGAAAGCCAGCAAAAATACCTACATTTTGATGTATTTTCTGAAAAATCATAAAAATGTGACCAAAGACTTAAACATGGTTTAAATGAAATTGGTAATAGATATGAAAAAGCTGAATTACCCATAAATCAGTGCTGTAATTTGCACTAATAAACCAAACAATTGTTATAACTTTATTTTTCAATTTATATATGTATATATAAATACATAAACAAAAAACTGTACTTTAATCTTAATAACTGGACAGTACTCTGTTTTTGTAACTATACAGGCTATACAGGCTCTTGGTAAATGCATTAAGGAAATTAATGACTGGTTGTGCCACAGTTTTCTCCAGCTAAACAAAAACAAAACTGAAGTAATAGTCTTTGGTGCCAAAGAAAAACGATTACTTGTCACCAGAGAACTTGAATCTATACACCTAAAAACCTCCAACCAGGTGAGAAAAACACAGACAATAACAAAATCAGCTTACTATGACCTCAAAAATATATCAAGAATAAAAGATCTGATGTCTCAACAGGACCTGGAAAAACTAGTCCATGCATTCATCTTTAG
>NW_005187473.1:1411727-1413263 GCF_000239375.1 Pundamilia nyererei | reverse complement strand
CCCTGGCTCTTTCTCTCCCTCCTGCTCTCCTGTGTGTCTGAGTGTAACTACCGCCCCTCCTCCCTCTTCCCAGCATAAAGCACAAGGCTCGCGTGCGGAGTGAAGCGGGAAAAAGTGCGAGAGAGAGGGTGAGAGAAAGAAAAAAACCCTAGGGCTTGCGATAAGGAGCGTCGTTCACGTCAAAGACTCGGCTCTAAGAGCCATTTCGTTCGTGACCGACCCATCACTACGGCATAGAAGTCAACGAGACTGTTGGGCTTGAATGCGTCTTTCAGAACATCGGAGTTCTGTAACTCGGCCATCTCAAACTGATAAAAAGGCTGGGCTTCATCGATGTCGGCAACAAAGGGGTTTTGGAAAAGACGGATTTCTTTTGCATGAACATGTAGTTGACGGAATCGCACACTGAACACCGCCTTCAGCATTTCCAGTGCTTCCACACACTTTTCAGCTGGGAACAGGACCACTGGGTTCTCTGCAGAAACGTTTTGGGTAGCAGGGAGATGGGTGAAGTTGTGCTTTTTCACTTATTCCAAAAGCAGCGCTAGTTTCAACTCAAATGCTTTTTTGTGGGAATACATGTCGCAAGTGAGTTTCACCTGGCCTTGTAGCTGCAAGTTAAGGCCGTTCAGCATTTCTGTCACGTCTGTTAAAAATGCGAGGTGCCACTTCCATTCTGGGTCGATCAGCTCTGGGACCGTTTTGCCTTTTGAATGAAGAAATGCGTTAATTTCGGGTAGCAGCTCGTAAAAACGCCTCAAAACTGCCGCGGTTCAACCATCGGACCTCTGTGTAGTACAGCACATCTCCCTACGCAGATTCCAGTTCAGACAGGAATTGTTGGAACTGCCTGTGTTTAAGTCCATTTGCTCTGATGAAGTTTATGCATGATACCACAGCCTTCATGACAGAATCCCACTTCAACACTTTGCAGCAAAGCGCTTGCTGGTGAATTATGCAGTAGACTTGTAGAGGGGCGGTGAGACCCCGTTCTTCCATCTCGCGGTTCATGCGTCCTATTAGGCCCCGAGATGCGCCCACCATACAAGGAGCCCCATCAGTCGTGATTAGGAATGGGTACCGGTGTCCGGTGCCATGATGGCACCGGTTCTGACATAAACAGTAGTAACCAGACTGAAAAGCAGCGCACCTTTCGGTGCTTTATTTCGGTGCTTTTTTTTCCTGAGCTGTGATACACTTCTAGCCAATCATTTTACGTTTCCGAGGATAGTAGGCGGGTCCAGGTACGTACGTTCTTTTAGAGCAGAACTACAGATTAAAAATGCCCAAGGCAAAGCGGTCAAAAGTCTGGCTGTACTTCACAGCAAAATATGCAAACTCAGCAGCCTGCAACAAGTGCTTTAAGCTGATACTGTGATATTGTCAAAGGAGGTAACACCTCAAATCCGATGAAACACCTGGCGACGCGCCAGCGTTTTTTTTTTAAAAGCCGAGAAATGCGCCATATTTGATAGCTTGCTGTGAGACCTCACACCGAGCACATCTACTGCGGGTGTGGTGCCTGTTATCGGACCC
>NW_005187473.1:1407844-1410428 GCF_000239375.1 Pundamilia nyererei | reverse complement strand
CACGTTCACGTTCTGGGCAAAGTGAGGTCGTAGTAGCAAAATTTTTTTTTAGCGTGGTTCACAATTCAAATCAAATGAGCTTTATTAACATGAGGAAACATTTCCAGAGATTCAGTCGGGCAGGCCCACTACACCCCAGTGTTCTATGGGTGCATTAGTGTTGATCGCGTGGCCAGACTGAAAAAAAAAATGCATCTCTAATATTGTTCAGGGGGCCGGGTCAAATGTGGAGGGCCCGCGGGCCGTAGTTTGGGGACCACTGTGCTATATAAATAAACTTGCCTTGCCTACTGTCCATGATGTAAATGTTTTGTTGTTGTTGTTGTTTTTTGTTCCTGCAAAAATTGCGTGTTTCAGTGCTGTTTGCATATGTGCTTTTCTTCTGCTGCTGTTACAACCTAATTTCCCCTTTTCGGATAATTAAAGGGGTGTTCTATTCTATTCATATATATTTAAATATAGAGAAATAGCATTGTTTCATTTAGCCAAAGTCTCAGACTTTCCTTCTTTTTTGTTTTTGCTACACTAGACAAGAAACTAATTTTACATTTTTCTGCCTTATCACCTAAAACAAAGCAGACAACAACGCTCTGAGCTGACTCTGAACTTATTATCATCAAGGTTGCATGATGAGAGCCACTTCAGAGGTAACAATACTTCTTACTCTGACAACTTATTAAAGAAAGATTCATACAACATGCACAAAACTCAGCATGAGACACAGAGAACAGCCACCAAAATTTGACCCATTATTTGAGGTCATTGAAGTTTGTTGTTAATAGTTTGGAAATCTAGCTTTCGGCAGTTACGACGTATTTTGTATGCTGTTTGAGCAACTGGTTTAAATTCTTTGAACAAACCAGATTTGGTTAAAACCCTCTCTAAGAACTGAAACGTTTCTCTGTCATTGGCTTTTATTTGAAAATGAAATTAGAATTACAACATTTTAATATGCTTGGATAAGACTTTAATAATTTCATGAAATAGTTTTACATACATTCGTAGAAATGCTCATTTAGGTTCGAGGGATGCGTCTGCATGTATTCTTGTGACGTTTGAAAGTGGACGAGTGCCTGAAACGCCTCCTACACTTTTGACAGATGTTTCTCTCCAGTGTGGATTCGCTGATGATGCTGCCGATGTGATGACTGACTGAATTCCTTGTCACACTCGTCACAATAGTATTGCTTCTCTCCTGTGTGGATACGCTTATGCCTCTTCAGATGTGATGACACACTGAAACCCTTTCCACACTGATTACAGGAGTGGGGCTTTTCTTCAGTGTGGGTATGCTGATGAACTTTCAGATCTGATGACTGACTGAAGCTCTTGTCACACTCATTGCAAGAGTAGGATTTTTCCTCAGTGTGGATACGCTGATGACGCTTCAAATGTGATAAACTCCTGAACCTTTTCCCACACTGGTCAAAAAGGCAGAGTTTGCCTCCATGTTGGCTGGGAAGATCAAGCTGCTCTTCAAAAAAATCTACCCCAGCCTCCTCATGAAGTCTGTCTGGGATGTTCTGGTTTTAAAGAGAAAGAAGAAAGAGACAGAGTAACAACAATCTAAAACATTGTCACATCAGCTGAGGCAGATGGTGTGGAGATGAGAAAGTGTGGACACAAATGCAGGAATCAAGCTTTTATTTTGGGCTGCACAAAACACTACAAAACAAAGGACGAAGGGAAATTGAGATAAACTAATAAAACCCTAAATTGGGGAATGCTTTGGTAGACATAATTAGTGTATGAATTCTAGAGTAATGGCTGATAAAAAAAAGTGTTTGGGTTTAACTCTAATGTGTTCCTCCTTGGCAAATTTCATTCAAGTCTATTACTCTGTGTCACACACTAGCATGTCTTCTTCAAGTGTCAGCAGGTTATTACATAGAAAAGTAATGGTTGGACTGCAAACAAAAGCCAGAAATTTAAAGGCAAAGAAAACAGAGCATGTCGCAAAGCCTCAAATACGGATGTCAGCATAAGTAGACGTAATCTCTGTGAGCTCAGCAGCCATTTTGGAATAAATTCAGGCAGTTATTTCACAGCTTTGACTTAAGTATGTGGAGAGAGATGTGTTAGGCATGTGTTACGCCTGCCTATGTGTTGTGTTCTGGCGTGAAAGTAAGAGGCAGCAGACAGCACTGGGTCTTTGGCTCTTTACTGCACATCTGCAACATAGAAGTAAAAGTCTGACCTGAAAAAAGGTGCACGTTGTTAAAAACTGCAGCGACTCCGTTCACCTGCCGCTAGCGACCAGGCTAACTTAGCATGCTAACATTACAGCTGCGTTCTCGGCTAAAACTCATTAAAGACCTAAATTATCTCCCTCTCTGTCTTTCACTCACACAGATACGCACACCACCACCATCAACTTTGCTAAATTGCTAATGAAAAACACTGATCAGGCAGCTGTGATTGAGCAGCAATGTAAATCCAACTATTTTCATGGTTGTTGTGGTCGTGATAATTTTGTGAGGCCACATCGAAAAGGCTCGGATGTATGGGCTCAAATTGTGGTCATAAATATTTTGTACTTGTAAATCAGTTTTGTACTTGTAAATCAGGATTTGTATGTGTAAAA
>NW_005187473.1:1393897-1407351 GCF_000239375.1 Pundamilia nyererei | reverse complement strand
GGCAGCCTCGCTTCTGTCAGTCTGCCCCAGGGCAGCTGTGGCTACAACTGTAGCTTGCCTCCACCAGTGTGTGAATGCGAGAGTGAATGAATAGTGGCATTGTAAAGCGCTTTGGGTGCCTTGAAAAGCGCTATATAAATCCAACCCATTATTATTATTATTTAGGATTAGTTTAACACAAAGTCAGGGCTGACCCGGGACCATTGCTGTGAGTCACAATGCACAGCATAAAGGTCCTTTCACATCGGACGCAGCATGTGCTGCTAATGCTAACTGCTAACTAAAAGCCAAGGTTCCAGAATTTGTTGTGCTGGCTGCTGAGCTCTGTGAGTTTTTGCGGCAGCTCTACCTGTATTAGATGCACCTGCTCCTTGTCGTTTCTATCTCTGACTTTATGTCCTCTACAAGAGTTTCTGTTTTTTTTGCTGGTTCTTCAAATGTTCAATAAAAACATGTATCACTAATCATAACGAAGAAAGCTTTGTAACTATCCCCACTAGTGAAGACTGTGTCATTTCCACATCAAAAATCACTAAACTCAGACCACCACCACACTGTTTTCCTCCCTGGTGATGAAGGAAAACGTTGGGCTGGCATGTAGAAGGGCATTTATTCCCTTCAAGGACCTGAAGCTCCATAAAGCACCCCTCCAATAGCCAAACCCATCTGTTCTCTGATTGGATAGTTAAATTTGTGATTGACATGACATTGGCCAATCAGATGAAAGGAAGAAAAATAGGGTCAAAATTCGTACTTGTAACTTGAAAGTTGAGTGCAGAGTTTCACATGTATTTTCACACACAAATCTTTTTTACACACACACAAATTCTTTTTACACATACAAATCCTGATTTACAAGTACAAAATATTTATGACCACAATTTGAACCCATACGGATGAGCTTTCCAAAGTTCTACAAGTTGTGCCTCCATCGCTTGTGTCCAGATCACACGCGTTCTCGGCTTGATGCGTACTTCGAATTGGAACAGTACTTGGTCTCCGACTGATGACGTATGACGAGTACACGAGAACGCAAGTACGCACAAGTACGCATATTGAGAAAGGCCCCGACATTTATGTGTTTGCGTGTGCGCAGTTTGAGCGCAGTCGTGAGGATTTCAAACGACCGTCGTGAGGGTATCACCACAGCCCCTCATTGTGGGTACGAGTGGCAATCAAAACACTGCATCAAGCGCTAGCATTTCCAGCACCGGTAATCATTAATTCTGCGGTTTTAATCCCTACTTGCATTTTATTTGCCCCAAAAACACACGACCGAGAACACGGCAGGTCCATACAAAGACAGACTTGACGAAAAGGCAAAAAAAGTACAAGGTAAAAATCAAAGGAGTGAAAGGGTTAGACTCATACGAGCATACAGAGTGGACTAAAGACGTTTCCGTGCTGCACAGCTTTCATCACGCACATATTTATAACTATATGGTCCTAAGTGTGAGTGCATACACTCACAAAATGTTTAGTAACTTCAGATCCCTGCAACAAGCCCAGGTCCAGTTTACTTTGGTGATTTGGACTACTCCATTTCACAGCTGTTGTTACATTTTTTTTCTTTACCTCCTGCACAGGCCAACGCAATCTATTTGTCTTTTCAGGTTGTAGTATTAGGCAACATTTTCAGATCCAATAGAAATAAAATAAGTGTTTTGTAATTCATTCAATTTATTGTCTTTATTTAAAACTGGCATTATTATTTCCTTCTATTATAGAATCTTACAAGAAAGAGGCAAAATTGTATTCCATTGTGCTTTATTAGCTGCTTTGGTGAAAAACAAATTAACAATGCAACAACAACAAAAAAAACCCATTGCAAAACAACATACTGGAAAACAGTTATTAATCACTTGATTGCTTCAATACAACACTTGGGCACATATATGTAGGACTTTTCGTGGCTGTTTTGATCTCGCTCTCTCTCTTAACCGATCAAATCTGGCTGTGGTAGCAGCTTTAAACTCGGTATGACCCAGGTTGATAGAATCGCATTCCAGCATTTTGTAGGCTGGTTTTCCTACAAAACACAACAAACATTAGCCCGCAAAGCCACAGTGAACAAAGCAGCATAGCGCAACGAATTTAATTCAAATCAATATAAGACTTATTTGTAACCTACATCAACAATTATGTTATGATAAATTACGTAATGACTACAACAGAAATGCGGATTGTGGAAATGCTTGGAGCAGACTGACATGTGAGCTGGAGTGTGCTGGAACGTTATATTTGGTCTTCAAATGGCTGCAATCCAGGCCATCCGTCAGCTCTTTGTTACTTCGGAAACATGGCTTAAACAATTTCTCTTCCACAACGTAATCCGATAAAAACCGTTACACGTTGGCTTCCCGTGGCTTTCATGCGACCGGCTATTGCAGTTAATAATATAACAGCTTCTTTTTTTTTTTTTGCCTGTCCCATTTGGTTCTTTAGCCGTCAGAATTGTTGTCTGAAGACCAACAAGGATACCCAATGGATTTATAATGGATCATCATGGCATTGCCGTATTGGTCCATTTGATCGACCTTTGTTTTTATTATTTATTTTATTTTATTTTTAATTGTTACAGACGGGACAGACATGAGTGAGGGATAGGAAAGGGAGAAAGAAAGAGGAAGGAAAAGAAAAACAGAAGGGGAGAGGGACAGTGAGAAAGGGGGAAAAAAAATCTCCTGGATCACCTGTTGAGAGAAAAAGAATAGAAAACAAGCAAAAAAAAAAACAAAGCAACATACTAAACACAACACCATCGCATTAATCTAGCTAAGTGTAAACAGCAGTAAATACTAAATATTGAATGTTGTTGTGCAGCACGCAGGACAGACAGCGCACAATGTGCTTTGAAGTAGCAGCCAAGAAAGGTGTGATTTAAGTCCAAGAACAGTGAACACACCCGTGTGCACACCTGTGTGGATCAGCGCGCTTGTATTCAAATGGTTTCCACATGTAATGGTCTGCAAGAGGATGTAGAGAGCCATAGCCCTGTCCCCCAGGGCATGAAGCAGGCATGGAGGAGATCCAGGCCCCAGACATCCAGAGGCCCCAGAGTGCGAGAGCCCAAGGAGGACCACCGGAGGGGCATCCGTGCCACCCTCATGAGAAGGGCTGAGGATCCCCAGACGAGGGGTCACCCAGTAGCCACCGAGCAGAAGCTATACAAACACTCAGCACTCACCCAACGTAAGGATTGACATAAACGGACATGTACACACTCCCCAAACATACTCTATACCCCGGGTCCAGGTACCCTCGCCGCCAGAGGGGGAAACGGCACCCAGACTCAAGAGATGTTACCCTTCCCCTCGGGGTGGAGGCAAGCAGACCGTCCCAGGCTCCGCAGCAGCAGGGAGGCCAATCGGACAGCCAACATCTCCTCCCAGCCCCCCCGCCCCGATGGCTAGTAGAGAACAGGGGTGTGTGAAGACCCCATACCTCCCTCCTCCCGCTCATGTGTAGTGTTGCTGCGTGTTGCTCTAAAGTGCATTTAAAACAAGGGAGAGCATGGTGCTGCTGCCAGAGAGCAGCAGGTGTTAGCACGGCCACTCAATGTCTACATGGATTTAAAATTGAATATATTAAATATATATATATATAACAGCTTCTCACCATTCTTTGTGTTTCTTTTTATCGCTGTGTGACTGTTTTCATGTGAAAGCCTATGTGCGCCACTTCCGGAGTACTTCCGGTAAGGTCAAAAGGTCAAGGCTAGGGTCATCAATCAAATTTTGACACAAGGTGGGTATCTTCTTTTTTTCCCAGGTAACCCCAGATAGATGTATTAATATAAAATAAAACAGAACTTTGACCTTGCAGTGTTAATATGTGTGCACGCCACATTGGCAGGTGTAATGAAAAAAAAATACATTTAATAAAGAAACAATATTGGACAATAAGTAGAATATATTTAAAGTGGTGACTGCAAAGTAAACGAAAGTGAATCAACTGGTGGTGAGGTGTGGAGCTTACCATGTGTGACTTGCCATCATAATAACACATATACACCTATACCAATTTCAAATTCCCAAACCTTTAAAAAGATCTGAGTTTTTCATAGAAGTAATGAACACCAGCATAGGATATATCGCAGTTTTGTTTTTTTAGCCCCAAAAGTTTTGGTGTTGAGTTAAAGTGAATAAAAATGACTCCTCAAACATCAAGTACTTTGCAGGGCTGCACATGCAGTCATCTGCCCAGCTACAATAACAACAACAACCTCCATAAAACAAAGAAGGGATGCTGTGGCTGCTGAAAGCTGAAATATTCAACACCCATCCACACCTCTGACAGAGAGAGAGAGGGCTGAGGACTTGAACTCCTTTTCTCTCTCCCACATCTCTCCTCCTGCTCTGCACCACATACTCACGCATGCCAGTGGGTTGCTAGGCAACTGTAAAATAAAGCAGTCAGCTCTGAAGTCATAGAGAGAGAGAGAGAGAGAGAGACGGAGAGATAGGAGAGAAAGAGAGTTCACAAGTACTGCAATCCACTACTGTTTTCTTTGGCTGTGTACATGATCCCACCACAGCTCTCAGCACCCATCTGTAGATCTGCGAGGAGGACTTGTGACTTCTGGTTCTCTGACTGACGACCAATCAGGGTTGGCCAGGGGGCGGGCTCAGCAGTTCCCTGGGTTACCCGTGTGATTGACGTCCAGCCTCCTGCAGCGGAGCGCGCGGCAGTGTATCACTGATGCTCCTGCTTCCCCCCGGAGCCTGTGGAGAAATCTGGAAGAGAGGAGAGAAGGAGAGAAAACAGAGGAGCAAGAGAAATGCTAATTATCTGAAGTCCTTCACTCTTTCCCTCCTGCTCGCTTTGCTGGAAAGATGAAAGCTGGAGCTCTGGAAGAAGCCGGCTGAAGGGAGAGGAAAGGAAGGATTCTTCAACAAGGGGGAGATTTGTTGGTAAGAGAAGCCGCATGCTACTTTTCTGTGTCTTGGCTTTAGTCAGTCACCTGTCCTTGCCAGCACTGTGAAATATGGGATAGCAGGTAAAGTGGAGGGGGGAGGTCTCTGGATTGTGTGCGCTTGAGGCAGATTTTCCTGCATCCTGCGTGGCTGTACAAGGCTGTTTGGTGTTACTGTATGAAACCTACATCACACATTAAGCCCGTTCTACAGTCTCAGGTATGCAAATGTTTTAGCTGAGTAAGAGCCGCTGGGTCTGAGGCAGGGTGATTCCAAAGATTCTGTATATGTGAGCTCTAGCAGGAGTACAGTTACAGCTGAGGCCAGGAATTTAAGGCTTGTCTACTGTATCTGCATAGGAGGAGGAGTATTAATTACATAACACTTCATCTATACTCTTGTATCAGAGCTGTGCAGCACCATGCTGTCCCATCAGTCCAGAGAAACCTCACTGCTCCCTTCCTTTCTACTGTAACCTAGAAAGACACAAAGGCAGTTTCTAATGGGATAGGCTGATCTTCAAAGGACACTTACACCGAATTATCCATACCTCTTTATCTATATGTATGACTGCATCACCCTGTTTTCAGTTTAAAGCTTTGCTGTGCTTCAGCTGCGCTTCACTGCTGTGCGCAGGCAAATGTTTGATCCTCTCGATGCAATTTAAAGATCATAAAGAGAGACGGGTCATGCGCGAGGTCTGCATTGCTCTTAGCACCTGGGGTCTGTGCCACCAGGACTTCCTAAAACCTCCATTAGGAACCTCGGGCCAGGCGACAGCTGGCTCTCCCCCCTTGCCCCCAGGACTCAGCTCTGCACCATCAGGGACTTGGCTTTCTGCTCGGCTGCTCTAACGTTGCGAGTCCTCTTCCCGACCACCTGAGGACACCTCAAAGGCTTGAATGCTGTTTTG
This sequence comes from Pundamilia nyererei, assembly GCF_000239375.1. Taxonomy (NCBI): domain Eukaryota; kingdom Metazoa; phylum Chordata; class Actinopteri; order Cichliformes; family Cichlidae; genus Pundamilia; species Pundamilia nyererei. The sequence continues at coordinate 1,401,522 of NW_005187473.1, read as the reverse complement.
GATCAGGTGTGAAAACTTTCAGCAGGAGGAAGTCTTTATTTATTTATTTTCTTAATTGTCTGCTTTGGGGGGCTTTTTTCCTGAAGTAAAATAACCAAAACCTTCAATTTAGATCCAAAAATGTTAAATATCTGGAGTTTTCTGCAAGGTACAATTGATGTTATTCAAAAACATGATTTTAACATACAAAACTCTGAATCTTGTTATCACTGTGGTGATAATGCTGATATCTGCATGGTGAAATCAAAGTATTTCATCTATGCTTTGGCATGTGAGTCACAAAGATACACATGCTAAAACAGTTTTATCTAGTGGTATAGCACAAAAAAAAGTCTTAACAATTTAAACAAATCTTACAGATGTACGTGATGAATAGATGAATGGATGAATGACGATATTTTCTATGCCAACCATCTTGATGTGAGATGACTCACGCCACTCATAAAACTCCATCTTGTCTCCTCGCTAATGTTGCAGCCTAACAGATTTTTGAGGTTTGACGTAGGCAACCTTTAACGATACCCTTTACAGTTTGGACCTGATAGTTCTTACAACACTGTAATCTGTTATCTTTGTGACTGCAGGTCTGGTATCGGTCCGCTCGTTGAATTCAGATGCTTGTTGCAGATACAAATCTAAAGAATAAATCTACGGGACGGCAGCTCGTACGGAGGCTGCTTTCTGTGTGCCATCACTGAGGCCTAATCAGATATTCCATAGCATGAGAGTAGCTACAGTTGGAGGTGTTTGGGTCTCTAGAGCTACTGCCTGTCTGCCTGCCTGCGTAGGAGGAACCATCTCTTCTTCACAGCTCTGTCTACCGCAGATATAAAGCTTTGGGATTCGTTTTTGCTTTCTGCTTGTTTTTAGAGCACTGCAGGGAAAGATGACAGGGAGAAAAAGCGAGGGGATAGGGGAGACCGCGAGCCAAATTTCAGCCCACAAATTCACAAGTACTGAGATATTCACCTTAACCCACAGATTCACTGGGATGTCCCTCAGCTGTGGAATTCTTCTAGCGAACTGTAAAGTAACATCGGCATAGTCCTGCGATTGCAGCCTAAAGGCTAACCTCAGAATATCACCTGATCAGTCCTGACTGGTAAAAGCATGGCAGTCGTGTTTTAGCATGCCTGTTGGATAACAGGATGACTGTGTGTCAGTGACACTGCGTAAGTGGCAACAGGAGGTGCAAAACTCTAATTAATGTCAAACTCAGTTGTTGAAAGCTAAAGAAAAAGCTTTTATATAAGAAAACAAGTCTGAAAATTGAACCAGCTTTGCATTGATATCACATAGCTTCGATGATACTAACATTGATGTGTGAAAAATGAGAGGAGGGGCAGTTTCTTGTGCAGCTCTTTACAACCTTGTAATATTTGGATTTGATACAGTGGCTCTCTTCCACTTTCAGCTTTTGGCCTGTCCTCCTCCACTTACCCCGGACCAGTCGCACCAGATGCCTGCCCGTCCCTGAGCCTGCTCTTCTGCAGGTTTCTTCCTGTTAAAACAGAGTTTTTCCTCCCCACCCTTGCGAAGTGCTTGCTCAAAGCGGGTCGTCTGATTGTAAGACTTTTCCTTCCAATATAAAGTGCCTTGAGGTGACTGGTATTGTGATTTAGTGCTATATAAGTAAAATTAGATGGATTTGATGGATTAATGCAGCCAATAAGCATAAATGTCAACTCAAACTGATTTAGGCAGAAGATGGAAAATTATAGTCAGAATGTTGCGGCTTCCCTTCAGTATTTGTTCCATAGTTGCTACATTGGCATACATGCAACCTGCTTCATCTGACAGATCGTCTTTTCTGCATCCAGGTTGTCAGCTTCGAGGTAAGGGAAAGTTTTCAGTTCTAGGAACAGGCATCCTTTTAACTCTGCACAAGTTATACTGTGTTTTCACTCTGTGAGCCCTATCTGCTTTGCGGCATATTTCCCTAAACAAACCACAAGTTCCTTTTTGCCTCCTCTCCTCCTGCCGAGCATGAAGGTGCCATCTGACACACCATTTAATTCCCTTATTTATACAGCTGATATCATATGGGAGAGCGTTGATCTTTTGCTGCTATTGGCACCTTGTCCTTGTGAGGTTACACGTGAATTTGAAATCAGGCAGCAGGACTTCAGGACTAGTGTACTTCTGCCAAACTTACTTTTCTCTAACTCAGGCTGTTTCACCGTTGATGCCGTGTTTTAAAGATGGATGTGTACCGCTACGTATTAATATTTTCCTCCAGTGGGTTAAAATGGAGGCTGTGCTTATTATTGCCATGGTGATTCATAACATGTGAGCATCATGATGCCTTTCCTTTTAAAATTTCCCTTCACCATGCACACACACACTCAACTGAACTTTTAGATAAACTATTTTCTGAGCCCATGAACTAAATGAAGTCAAACCTGCCTTCTAGAACCGGCCCTTGTTGTTACTGTCTGTATGTATTTATATCCAGATGATTATCCTGTCTGGTTTCAAGGTCACAGAGACTTTCTAAAGGCGATCTGGTCATGATGACACCCCTGTGGTCCAACCTCCATTGTGGGATATTCTTTTTACATCCCACAGTCCGATGGCAATGTCAAAGCTGCGACAGCAGATGTTTGAAGCTTCAGCAGTATAACTGGTTATCTCAGGTTTACATTGTACGTAACCTGCTCAGCTGTGTCCGTATTCTCTGAAGGTGTTTTTCCACATTTGAACAGCTGTACTGAACTGTGCGGAGTTTGATTTTATCTGTGTTTCTCGGGGAAGATGTGTACTGTTGCTCATAAACCTGCTAATTAAGACTTCCAGGGAATGTGGGAAGGTTTGATGCAGATTGAAAGATTGGAAAGATTGTGGACTAGTTCTTCTGAGGTGTAGGGATCTGGGAGATGTAGGATATTCTGCCACTAAGATTTATTAGGTCTGGACACACAGACGTGTTACCAAAGGAACTGCACTATGAAGTTTTCACTCCAAAGGTGTTGCAGCAATACACTGCACAGGAGCAGGCCAGCAAACCCCTTTTTTCCCTTTGTCTGATAAACATCAATTTGACAGATTCAGATTCTCTAAAGAAGGAACTGCAATTTGTAAACAACACAAACCTAAAACAGAGGCACCTAAACCTCATCCGGACACCTATCCAGGATGTTAATCTTCCTTACAGGCTTTTAACTTCTCCCATTTAATGCCACTTGGGTTGAAGCTGAAGGAATTTGCACATTCATATAGTCTCCGTTTTGGGCTGCCTTTTCACAGTTTTTTGTAATGAATGCAAGTAAGGTGTGAGCAAAGCAACAGTAACAATATAAATAACAATGCACCAGTGGCTGAGTTTATGAAATGTCAGAGCTGACCATCCAGCCTAAGCATGCAATATACAAGGGTGAGAGCTTTAAGGTGAGAGGTTTCAGGTTTGTACTAAAGGTAGTATCCAGTGTTTCTAAGCATTGTGGAGAGGGATGCATATAAATGAGATTACCTTAATCTAAAACTGACATTTAAGTGGAAGCTACAAGTCTCTTTCTTGCCTCAAAGGACAGCGGGGGACGCTTCTCCACCAGTTGCTTGAATACAGTGAAAAAGAGAAAAAGGCATCAGTTATAATGCCTGCGTGTTTATATTCAGATACTAACTCAGTCTCAGAGCCCTGGAATGTAGCAGTTGTGTGGCTTGTAGTCTGTATTTTACTTCTAAATTCCATATATTTCTTTTTGTTTGTTTGTTTGTTTGTTTGTTTGTTTGTTTGTTTGTTTGTTATTTTTGGTGAGATGGGAGCACTAGAATTGCGCATGTTTCTGATCTTCTGGTGCCAGCACCAAGCCTTTGGCATGAACGTGGCTGCAGCCACATTCTGATACCCCCCATCGTGTGACTGCTTAGAGAAACCGGATCATGGGAACATATTCCGTGAAAACCTGAAATGGGTTTTTTTAGAGCAAAACGTAGATTGAATCATCTCAACTGTGGTGATACAGAGCATGATCATTCTCGCTCACAGAAGACACGTATTCATCACAGGATAATGGCTGATTCTATTTCACTGAGCTGCTTTGGTTTCAGGTCAGTGTGACACTGTTATGACTTCATGGGTAACTTAAACGGGACAGATGTATTGTTAATGTGATTGGGAACATCTGTGCTTATGCTACTCTGACAAGTCAACATGACTGCTGTGGAAAATGCCTGTTTTGTTAGGCTGCTATCTATGTTTGAGTCAGAAAAAGAAGTTGCATTTTATAGAAATCATTCAAAGATTTGTCAAATAACTTGTAGTTTGTAGTTTCCAACAGGATTGGCAGCATAAACGCTAAATGGCCTGTGCTGCAATACAACAGCATTTTTCTTTGTATTGTAAAAGAGTTAACAATTAGGGAACTGTCATTTCTTGGTTATAATACTGTATTTCATATTTTTCCCTTTTCTTTGATTGATCCACCTCAGGGTGTATTGATGATGACCACATTTGAAATATAATGTGTCAATAATATGTCAAGGATAATCGCGCAGTTGTTCTTTATGTATGTTACTATAGCACGAGTTTAGTTCCAGACTCTGGCTACCTCATTGCACTTTGAGTCTAATTTTCAGCACATAACAACCGTTGTGGTTCATTTTGACTCACTGAATGACAATAATCTTGTCACTGTGAACTCTGTTGGGGCAAGATATCTGATGTCGTGAGCGTCCCAATGCACCACAGTAAATGTGTCCATGAAGTGAAATGTACATTGTTATCCAATTTTTAAACGATACAACACCAGCCCCTGTCCCCTCGATGCCTCTTTTTACTCAAAGGAACAAATTTTCTTGCTGCCATGTCTTGACAGAAAGTAGTCCGTGTGAGACCATAACTCAATCCTAATGTTGCACCCGTCATACTCTGTGCATCATGCACTGTACGTACCACATAGATGCCTCACACTTGTCATTAAGCTTATTGGATCTAGTAATCCTACCCTGGATTTTACTTCTTTTTTGTTGTTGTTGTTTATAAGAAAGTATAAATGTGCTTTTTGAGTGAAATGTAAACATAGTGGATAGTAGTCTAAGGAGCTTGGAAAGAAAAGCATCTGGACTTCTTTAAGTTTCCTTGAAGACGTTTCATCCAAGAAGCTTCTTAAGTTTTAAGAGCAACTGGTGGAGATAACCAGATTTCAAGCCCTATGGGAGTGCAGTGCCCCCCAAGAGGGTCATGAACCCCCCTATGGATTTTCTACCTAATCACACGAGCCAAGGTGTGAAAGTGGGTGTGGGTCACAATCAGCCGAGGTTTCGGGTGAACCCATTGTGAAGCCTAGCCCCACCCTATCATGTGATTTCCTGAGGTCAAATGGCCCAGGATGTGAGTGGGAGTTAAGGCGTCTGGGAAGGGATCTCAAAACTGGATTATAGATGGCAGACAGTTGGTGTCGTAAGCCACCGCCTCTGTTCATCCATCTAACACAGATGGTTAGAAAGAGTAGTGAAAGAAGCCATCGATGTCCACTGTGAACGACCATCTTGGCTCGTGTGATGAGCCAAGATGACCATCTTGGGGACACTCCCATAGGGCTTTAAATCTGGGACTCACCACCAGTTGCTCTTAGAACTGAAGAAGCTTGTTGGGTGAGAGGTGAAGACTTAGACTACGATGACCTGGATGACTGAGAACCTTCACAGACATAATGGATAGTAATAAACTGGATTTTAAAAATTCCTTTTTTATCCGAGGACCAAAATCGCATATAAATTCAGAACCCATCGTGCTCTTTAAAGCTAATTCATTTCTAGTTTATCAAATAAGAAAAAAAAACTCTGTGTGGCCCTGTGCCATATGTTGGTCATGCAGTAATTTGCTTGGAATATAAGGTACAGTTGCAACTTGGAAAACCACTTAGATTTATTTTTGAAATCCTTCAAAACATCACTTAGTGCTGTTAGACGAAATAAAAACAGCTCCTTCATTTGAAAGTAATAAGCAGAGGCTTTAGCGTAACTGATTCTGCTCCTGCATCTATTAGAGCAGGCATATGTGCTTGTTTTTAGTTTGTGAGGACTGGAAAAATCGGTAAGCGTTCAGTGTAGGTACACAAGTCTAATCAGCGTAATAAGAAAAACTCTGCAAACCAATCTACTTAAAGTAGGCCCAGCTACAACTGAAGCATTCTGACCCACATATATGAAGACAGACGTGCAATCCAGAAAAAGAGAAATGGTGCTAGAAAGAAGGTTTTTCATCTGTGCATAAAATTCAGGCTAAGTGCAGATGAATTGCTTCCTAAGTAGTCTGGTTTAGAAAGATTATGTGTGTGTTTGCGCTCGTCTGTCTGTACAGTTACTGTATAGTTGCATCATTCTCAGCTGGATTACGAAACAGTGAGAAATGAGCAGAGACTGGGAAGAAAGAGAGCGAGAGACAAAGGAGGCGACAGATGAGAGAAGCAAAGCTTGTCAGGTTTCCACAATATTAAACATAAAAAAACGATATTTAATTTTTCTGTCACAAGTTATAAAAACAGCAGAAAGAAAACGCTGGCACAGTTTAAGGAGCCTCGGAGAGGATGACTCATTCAAGTGATGAGCTTTCAACAGTTCCCGTTGCTGAAAAACATGTAAGCGCGTTAATCTGCGGTCAGCAAAAAACAGCCCATAATCGATGTTTCTGATTATCCTGCAGCTTCAGATAAACAGCATCTGTCAGGTGTCATTACTGCGCAGATTAAGGATTCAACACAATCATACGACAGACAATCAGACAGCCTTTTTAATCTTATGACAAGTTTATTTTGCAATTTCAGAAACAAAATCCCCCAGATCCATTTTTTTGATTGAATAAGAGAATAACAGTGACAGTTTCATGAGTATGAAAACCCTGCTTGCCTGCAGTCATCCCTTAGGCTTACACAGATTCTTTTTCTCACTCTCTTTTGAGAACATGTCTTCTTGCGTGTCCTCTGCTATATTGAGACCAATTGCCACTGTTATCTCTGCACTAGTCTCCTTGTGGAAATGTGTTATCCACAGTCAAAATGGACTGGTTAACATTCACAGGTGCAGGGAGGATATTTACTTCCATGCCTGTTACAAAAAAATGCCTCACCCCGACCAGAGGTGAAGATAATAACAGTTCACAGACATGTGTGGATCACTAAAAAGAAACCTAGAGCGTTCAAGGTGAGGAGCCCCAGATTGAAATTCAATTAAGCTAAAATACAAAGACATGAGGGAGGCCCAGTGTATGGCGATTGGCACCAAATGTTCAGAGTTCACACAGATTCTCCATGTGCCTGTGTGTGTTTTTCCTCCCACACTTCAAAAACAGGTTCTCAATACTTTCATATTTGATTCTGAACTTGCTTTAGGTGCAGACCTACTCAGGATGTGCCCCAGCTCTTGACCTTTTGGAAAGGCTCCACCCTCAACCCCAAACATCCACACAATACTAATACGTTTAGACTCATTTCAGCAATATTCCTTTTTTTCTAAGACCAATACTGATATTTAGGGATTTAAAAATATTTTCTGTATGTTCAGTGTTGGGTAAGTTACTTTAAAATAGTAACTTAGTTACATTACTAGTTACTTCTCTCAAAAGTAACTCAGTTACTTCAAGTTACTCGTTACTTTCAAAGTAACTAGTTACTAGGGAAAGTAAC
>NW_005187473.1:1365272-1392365 GCF_000239375.1 Pundamilia nyererei | reverse complement strand
GAGTAACGCGTTCCTGATTTTGGCATAATAACTAGTTACCGTGCTCGTTACCACAATAATAACGTAGTTACTGTAACGCGTTACTTAATAACGCGTTAGTCCCAACACTGTTTATGTTACATATTTAGTTTTGTTATGTTGCTGCCAAGTCATCGATTACTCCTTTGCCTGACTATACTTGGATCAGCTGTTTGTTGTTGTTTGTAGTGTCACAAACCCATTTGGCAACAGGTGCATTGGAGAGTGCCCTCTGGTGAACAAACTGAGCAACATCCACACTCTTAATGTGGTTGAAGGGTGTTTCTTCGGTCTCTACTTTACTTTTTCATTTCAGTTTTTATAAATCTGATACTGATATATCAGCTAATAGCTGACATCAGTCGCTATATCACTCGGGCTCTAAATGTATCTTTTAGTTTATTCAGTTTATTATTATTTTTAAATTATACAATAAAACAGTGTCCCACTCCTATTCAGAGGGCTCAGATCCCATCCCTGCTCCATACTGACATAGGACCATACCATGTTGTGATTAATTTGCTGCATTGCGCTTCAGGGCAGACATTATACGAAGAGAATTTGGAACAAAGAACTGTTATGTTTACAGCCTTGCAGTTCCTTTGTTTATGGCCTCAGCTGTCACAACAGCAAACAAAGCAGAAGTCCGCCCACAAACAGTTTTTTGGTGGTTGATTACAGAAATAGGAGGGGGAAACAGTTTCTGCCAGACTGCTATGATAAGATTTGGTGCGAGCAAGGTTGCCTCTTCTTCCTTTACTATGTATTCTTTTACAATATCCAAAGTTTGACAAAACTCTAAAGGAAAGTCACAGTGCAAAACATAAAGGTGTATATTTGCAGCTGTAGAGTATGTAACAATAAAAGTCTTGCATCTAAATACATTTAATTATCACCAACAATTAGATACTTAGTACACAAAATCGAAATTTCTCCTTGTTTTAAGTGAAACGCGACATTTATGCGATGTAGCTAAGAAGACTGCAAAGCTACAGGTTTGGTTTTTTTTACTCTCTGATTATGATCACTGAACTGTTTAGACAATGGAGACAACCACTCAGAGCCAAAGCATTTTAGATAAAGACGTGCCATCAAACTGCTTCACTGACAATCTAAAAATATCGCTGCAGGGGTGGAAATCCACCTGATGCATGATGTATGCGTGTGCCTCTGCATCTAATATCACCTGCCAACAAAAAAACAAACCCACTTACAGCGACTGCAGGTTTAGACACACAGTGTGATTCAAACTGGGTCAAACATGGTAAAACACCGCCTTACTATGTTTTTTCAAAATGCTTTTGCTTTATCTTCCATTGTGATCGTTTTCCTTTGCTGAGCAGTATCGCGCAAGAGTTCTTGCAGGACTGAACAAGAGGAGCACTCCTGTGACAAGCTAATGTGAAGCAAATATAATGATTTGACATGATCACTGCATGGTTTTGCATTCTGACATTAGCTACTTAGCATCTGGATGGATGAGCAACTCAGTGGACAGTCAAACTTTTGACCCGAAAAATGGTCAGATCACTAAACTTCCTCTAGTAGTTGTTGAGATATTTGGTTTTGTCTAATGATGTCTTGTCTTGAGAAGAAGAAAACTCGGAAGGTTAACCAAGGTCACTTTGGGAGGAATATGTCTCCTCTCCTCTCCTCTCCTCAGCTCTGTAGGTTACCATAGCACCCGGGAGAGAAAAAGTCAACCCACACAGAGTCTCCTACCACTCATTCTCTTCCGCTATCTCTCTCTTTCTCTCTTTCGCTCTCATCCTAGTGCACCATTGTGTCTTTCAGTTTGCTCCTTCACTCTACCACATCTTTCTCTCTCACAGTCCTACCTGCCTCCCGCTGTTCTGATCTCAAGACCATCATTTTGTTGGATTTGTAGTTGTTTTTTTAAATACTATTTGCTCTACTCTAACGGTAAATTCGGCATTACCTGGGTATTTGCGTGCAGGTTTGTATGCTGTAGATGCTCAGTTATGAATATGCAGATATGTTCTGCCCAACGTGACAACTCAGCTTCACTGTCCACCCACACACACAGGATGCCCATGGACACATACACATTCGCAGAGCTCCACGGGGGGAAGAGTGGGCTCTCACTGAGGCTCTCCAGACTCCAGAATTGTTGGCGGTAGCAGGGACAGCACAGGCCACTAACTTGTGTCTTCTCTCGTATTTTTTTTCGTTCTGTCACTAGTCAAGTGTTGCTGTGCTGCTTCTGTACGATGCTAACATTTGCTGGAAATTTGTGTGAATCATAGTCTGAGTTGGTGTTTGCGTGCATTTGATGCTGTTGACAGAGTGAGTCATCTGGGACTTTTCACAGTTATTGCTCAGATAAATTGAACAATTTGGGATTGCCAGCTTGGACGACTATATATGCTTGTAAAGGTGTGCAAGAAAAATTCCCAAACATAACAGAAGTGTTCAAGATATTTCAGAGTTGAAGAAAAAGAGGGAAAAAAGGAGGGACCAGTTTGCTCTGGGAGCCCCTTAACTGGAAAATGCCATCTGTTGTCTGCTCTATCCAGTATTAACTGTATTAAATAATCCATGTGGCCGGATGATCATCAGGATTGTGCCAAGTGCTAATGAATATGGGAATTGTGGAATTTGGCCAGTTACGTAGGTATACTGCAGATATCCTACAAAGAAAGATTTATGCGTGCATTTCAACCTATAGACTATATTTAGATGATGAATGTTGTCATTGTAGTGTCACTTATTGGCTTGTTGAAGCCTCCCCTTTAAGTTTATGATTGTCACCCTGCTGGTTGTATGGACCCATATTTATGTCAGGTGCTAACTTATCTGTTAATGTCAGCAAGCTTTGGTTAGCAGGTTGTAAAATCATGTAGACATGCTAATTTCCTCTCTGGGCATTTTATCATGCAAATCTAGCTGATGTTCAGACTCGAGTGGCTGTTCAAGAGACTGCAGTTTTTAGCCTTGCTGCCACTTTGTTACCTTTACCTTTAAAAACCACCGCCAACAAAAGCAGTTACCTACCTAATTTATGCACGCTCATTTTATTTCATCTCATTGTGAGCGGCCATGTTGTGTTTTTCCATTGTTCAGATAATTAACTGTTGTTCAGGAGAAGTGCTCATGTTGTAGTGAGCACTTCTCCTCCACTCACCTCTTTTTCACTCTCCTCTACTGCACGTCATAAACTTTATTGCTTCTCCCTTGCATGGTTTGCGCTTTATTCACATTGTTGTTCATGATCTGTCTCTGCCTCTCTTTTATATTTTCTCTTCTAATTTCCTCTCTCATCCCACTGCTAGTCCCAGCAGATAACTGCCCCCCTCTGACCCTGGTACTGCCAGAGGTTTAATGGGGGTTCTTCCTAGTCTTCTTAGTCATTTCTTAGTCATCTTAGGATCACCGGATCACTCATTTCTGTCTCTTTCGCTAGTACCATAGTGGTGTTCTGTGCTATATAAATATAACAGAACAGAGTGTGTTTAGGTTCCGGTGGCACATCTTGGACTGATGCATGTATAGAAACCGTACATGCTATCACGCTATTACCAAAGTCGTTTAGATCTTTTTGGTGTTTTGGGGAGGGGTGTCATCCTCTGCCAGAAGGATCACCTCAAGTGTTAAAAGTTTCGTGCATGCAGGCATGCACTCATGATAGAGTTGACACATGGCAAAAAACATCCCACCTGCAGTTGAGCGGACCACCTGCATGTCTGTGTGGAAAGTAACAAATCGATTGATGCTGGAAACAGGTTGGAGAAGTTCATTGTTGCAAATTTGTATGTTCACAAGCCACAAGCAACTGACTGCAGAGGTGCATATAATTTTTGATTATTTTAAAGGAGGAGGATTTTGTGCGCGTGTGCATTGCCTGTTACCATGGGGTTTACACTGATCTGTCCTCCTGTCAGAATCCACACTTTCTGTTTTGTGAGCAAGCAGGGGGGAGGGGGGAGTACTGACAGCTGTGTGTGTGCACTTTTGGATGGCTCTTCTCTTTGAGGACCAGTCGGAGTTTTAGAGCTTGGGAGCGGAGACAGCTTGACTCACCCTCACTTTTGGGAATTTCAATAAAGGTTTGTTGGAGTTTTAGGGTTCAGCTTAGAATCAGGTGTAGGTTAGAGTCGCAATCAGGAAATTGATTGATTGACTATTCAAGTTCATAACGGGGCTCGTAAGGGGCTCAGGAATGCATTGTGCCAGTCAAGGTCCTCACAGTGATAGAAATATACAAATATATGTGTGTGTTTGTGTGCTCCGTCGTATGCAGCAGGTGGAGCTCTGGTTCCAGTGCTGGATGTCACACGTAAGCCTGCATCTCTTTGAGTGAACACACTAAGAGAATTTACCCTCAATGAAGTAAAATCCGTTTTTTGGGTAAAGAGGACACGTGTGTTGGTATACAAAACAACACAACTGACCTAACATGTTACAAAACAATTGTGCTTGTGTGTAGGAGGGAGGCACTGAGGAACTTACCTGTTTCTCAATTACACAGACTTCAGCAAAACAAACTGTTTTCTCAACATTTTATGAGAAAAGACTCACCTGGAGGTTTAAACCTGAAATTTGCAAGAGAGTCCTGAAACGACAAAATATTAATGTGACATGTTTTTTCATTAGTTGGAGAAACTGGAGCTCCTGGAGAAAGCCTTGCAAGCACAGAGAGAACATGCAACCTCCACACATGGAGCTGCAATGTTACCTCTTGCTGTGAGGAAAAAGTGCTAGCCACTGAACCCCTGCTCTTGTTCTGTGGCCATGTCAGTGTCAAACGGGTCTTCGTGTTATCCACACTGACCGCATGATGTCGGGATCAGGGTTCTGTGTCCTGTTGCTATGTTTCTGAACAGAATTTGGAAACCATCCTTTCTTTTAGTTCAGGCCAGAGTTTAGGAAATGCAAGCATTTGTATATATTGCCACACATTTCTTGATGCAAAGTTATACTGTTTAATTAATTCTATTTAATTACTGAGATCTAAAGCAATTATGGCAATATGTAAAACTAACAAGCGAAAATTACTCAAGTTATTCATGTTAATATGCGACAATAGGTAGACAGATCGGAGATAGATCAAACTTCCTCTCCACTCTCTCTCCATTATAATCATCTTTTCTGTGCTCTCCTCATTAGTTTCCATGGTAACGGAGTGTTGCTGAGCTGGTCGTCAGGCTGCCCACTCAGCCCGCACGGCTTTCAAATACACACACACATGACACACACACTTATGTAGTACACAAACTCATTCACCTACAGATACTTATACACACACACACACACACACACACACACACACACACACACACACACACACACACACACATATATATATATCAGTGACACAGTTACATATAGAAGAACAAACACTGTGTTACATTCATACTAAGAACACAAATAGTAGATCTTCAGTAATCAAATGCTTGCAGGCATGCAGGTCCCCAACATGCACTCAGACACATACATGTTCCAATTAATATGATCTTCAAAAGAAAAGGAATCCAAGAACACTCACATATACAAAACTTGTGCTGGTGTACAGTGTATCAGTTAGCTAGCCCACTCAGAGCGCTGCAGAGACAAAGACAGAAACAGAAATACCAAAGTAGGTTAGAGCAAAGCATTCTGGGATAGCAGGATACCCCCTGGGCTTCTGCAAGAGGCTCTCTTTCTTTCTCCTTCTTACTGCTTCTAGCTCTGACTGACTCTCTGTTCTTTCCTTTCCTTTTTCTCCCACATGTTTTACTTCTTGCTCTATTTCTTCTCTTTTGCGGTCTTACTTCTCATTCACCTCATTTCTTTGTGTTTCTGCTGTTTGACTTGCTTTTGTCTGTCTTCATGAAGTTGTGCGTGTATGCACGAGTGTGAGATGAACATATCTTAATGACAGAAGTAAAAACAGATGTACTGAGTTGAATAAATATATTTTATCAGGTATTTTTATTACATTTTTGATTGGCTATTATTTCTATGACTGTATTATAGTGAGATTAGTGTTCCACTTTCGACCACTACTCGGAGTCGAGACAAACATATCGCTCTGTGTGATGGAAGGTACAAAGCCGATGCACACATAAGTGTTGAAACTCTAATATTTCATGATTGGGAACTTCCTAAAAACAAAGTTTGCTACTTTCTAATTTTGAGTTATTTTTTTTTAAATAGAAGGATCTACACAAGATGGCAGGGTACACAAGACTGGGCCTCATTTCTTAGAAGTATGATTGTGAAAATCTAATTTGCAAACCTTGTTAAGCTGACAAGGTCATTCCAAAAAATCAAATTGCTGAAGATGTTTGTAGAAGTAGTCATAATTTACTAGTTTTGGAAGCAGTGAGGGTGTTAACAGGTCAAAAAACGAGCAACTAAAACTGTTAAAACTGTTTAGGCTCTTTTTTATAGATGGACATCAAAATTTTTGGTAATTAGTGTGTAATGGACAATGCAAGACAATTAATCTTAGAACTGCAGAACAATATAGTTATTCTGACCAAATGCTTGAATACAAGTCATGAAGAAAAGAACAAGGTTGGCACATAAATCAAAGTTGATTGTTAAAAGCTGATTTCCACATATAAACTTCTTTTATAAAGTGCTAATTTTCTGACCCTTTCTTTGGATACTTGGGAACAAGGAGAGCCAAACTGTCATCTGATCACTACGTGGTGGTGAGTTGGATCGGATGGCTGAAAGGCCTGGCACACCCAAAACTACAGTGAGTTTGAGCGGTAGTTAGTGTGTCTGGCAGAGTCCTGGAGATCTTCAACAGCAGTTTCCACACCAGATGGTAAAAAATGACGGTAAAGTGAGCTGTCAAGCTAACAAGGAATCTTTTCTTATTTAGTTTGTGGGACTCTGAAGGTAGCTGACATGTACCAGCAAGCCAAGGAAAGTGCTGATTTGGCAAATGTTGAACAAAAAACCTGGGTATAGTAGGAGTTTGGTGAGGCTGTAAAACAAGGCTTTGGATCAGCCTCAAAGAGATTTTGGCAAACACTCAAGAAGACTGAGGAAGGGGAGTGCTGTTGGTGTTGCGGTTGCTGAGCGCAACTTTGATTTGGCAGGCTGGGTTGTTTGTTCCCCTTTTTAAAAATACGAATTAAAGGGTATGCTGCAGTTTCACACTTGGCTCTGCTGGCTAGGTCTGTACAAGAATACTGAAGATGAGGGTCCTCCATGGACAGTCTCAAGACAACGCAGTATTACGCAAAACATGTAACACACAGTACGTCCACTGTGTCTATTTCACACTTTGCCTCCCAAAGCATGATATGGACACGCATGCAGAAGTTGCAGTAACAGCAGAGATATTTTATTTCAAGCGACATGAAAATAACCACAAGAAAGCGTTTTAAGATACATTATTATTAACACGTTTATATGTAAATACATATTAGCCACCTAGCTTAATTGCTGCTCGCATAGAAGGACCCTGGAATGTACTTCAGGCTTTCCTTGGTCACTACAAATTTCTTTGCTTTAAATATGTTATCTCCCCCAACTGGTACTGCAACCTCTGCATGCGTGTCCATTTTGACGCTTTGGAGAGGCAAATGTGAAATGAACACTGTGGACGGGCGTGTGTATTACATGCTTTGCCCGTGATATTGTTATGGTAATACTCTCGGTGTACCAAACAATATAAGTTCCTGCCACCAGCCACAGGCAGCCATAGGTGTGTAATGTAGCAACGAATGCCTCTTATTTGAGGCATTTCAGATATTTCCTGGTAGCTCAAGGATCGAAGCAGGTTTTAGTCATAAATGCTGACTGCTGTTTGTTGCTGTGTTCACTGAGGTGTATTATGACCTGATGGCTTTTCATAATTTACTGCGTGTTTTGCTTGTTTCTGTGCATCTTAATAAAGATTCACTCTGAGTCTTATCTTTAAAATCTGTCTCTATTTCCTTCCTAAAATGACCTTGATCTGTTGTATTTGCGATGATGATGATGATCTCTGTTTTTAGATGGGTGTTTTTAAAGTAATTTCTGTGACTAATGAAACGAGTTTGGGCACGCTTTTGGTTCTTAGAAACTTAGACAGGAAAGATGTTTTGCCTAATTAAAGTCGAGTGATGATTCTGTTATTCAACTTTATTTGCCTTCACCACCATTAGCATGTGTCGGCATATATCAACATTTAGCAGGAACTTATTAAAGGGACATAAATCCCACCTGTCACTTCCTGGTAGCACAGCATTCAGAAACAAAAGAAAACATAGTTAACTTTGCACCTTAAATAATCCTGTTGTAAACATTGAATCATCCGTACATTTACAAATTGCACTTCGCCTCTTGGTTCAGTCACTTAATTTCAGTCATTTGGCCCTTTTCTTTCTTTGTTTTAATTAACATATTGCTTGAAAAAAATGAGAGAAGAAAACAAAGTGATGGCCTGAGAGAGAGGAAAGATGGAAAAGGGAGAAAGGAGGAAAAAAGGGGGGGCTGGCAAATCTGTTATGGAAATCCAGAGAGTAGTTGAAGTCTTGCTGGCTTGGTCCCCAGTGTTTGACTGTGCCCACTATAACACTTTGAATTGCAATGAAAGTCTTCAGGGACTTTTTTCTCTGGCTAAAGGAGGCTTAATTGGTACCAGCTTTTATTGTTGTAGGCCATTGATAAACAATACTCCCACCCCCCGGCTATAAAGCAACTCGTCACATTGTTTACTGTATATTTGCAGATGAACCAGGATACTTACACATATGTGTGTGTGTGTGTGTGTGTGTGTGTGTGTGTGTGTGTGTGTGTGTGTGTGTGTGTGTGTGTGTGCATTAGATGGTCAGTAATGCCAGAAGCTGACAATAAAAGATACCAGGTTCAACTTCAGAGATGAAAGGTACAACTGAGGGTGATGTGAGAAAAGAGCAAAGAAAAGAAGTAAAAGGGTGACGATGAAGAGGAAAGGTAGTTAAGGAGACAGGAGGTGCCACAAAGAAGTCAAACAAAAAAAATTTGGGATGAGAGCAGAACAAAAGGAGAGATGAAAGAAGACTAGAAGAAAGAAGAAAGTGGGGGAGGTGGGAAGTGAGGAAAGGAAATGGCAGGTGAGAGAAGGAAAGGCAGAAAGGCACATGCAGAGGAGAGAAGTTTCAGGAAATAAAGACATGAAAGGAAAAGACAAAGTGATGAGGGAGAGAAAATTGAACAGGAGAAGAAGAAATAGGACATGAAAGGAAATGAAAATACAAATACGTCAAGAAGAAAAAGAGCAACATGGAAGAAATGGGAAGGAAAGATATGAGAGTGGAGGAATCACAGGGAATATGGGAACATTGTGAGTTTCACCGCCTCGGGCAAAACTCTCCATGCATCCCTCCTCACGTGCCTCTTTGCCCACCCTCTTCCTCCTCCTTTTGTCTTCCTCATGTCTCCGCCTTTCTTCACTCCACCTCTTCCCCCAGCTCCCACATGCATGCAGATGATGGCATGTAAGGATTGTTGCCCCTCTGTGTCTCCTCGTCTCATTTTATCAGCACACTAAAGCCACACAGGCCTCACATTTATGTGTGTCAGGGTCTTTATGTAGATCGTGTTGTCATTCGTGCGCGTGGATCCCTTTCTCTGTGTGAGCGTCCCAGAAAAGACCGACCTCGGGGAGTTATGCTCCACTTTCCCTCCTTTATTAATTCACCCTTCGCTCTCACTCTTGTTTGCCAGGCTGGACGGCGTGGAGGGAGAGAGAGAGAGAAGGAGGGCGTAAGAGAAAAAGGCAGGACAAACAGAACAAGTTCAAAGCAGAGCCGAGACAGACAGTAAACACTCGCTTATTCGGTTCCCTGGCACTTGTATTTTTAGTAGAGATAAAAACATTAATGCAAGTTGTACTTTGCTTCTGAAAATATGACGCTGAACATTTTCGTTCTTTTAAAAGCAACCCATTTTCACCATCAACAATCGTTACACAAATCCTTGGAAAACTGCAGGTCTTTGTCCAACAGGAGGCAGTGGATTTGTTTTCTTTTTTTTCATTCCACAGATAAGAACAGGGTGAAGCAGCCAACAGACTGTGGGTGGGCAGGGGAGTCAGCACTGGAAAGAAAAAGACTGTATGAGCTTTTCAGTACTGATGGTGAAAACCACTGAATAGTTTCCTTCCATTTTTTTTTGTCTGTGCACCCATTTCTTCAGTGTAAAATCTCCACTCCAGAGGTTGATGACAGTTTTGCAAATGCTGCCATAGACTGCTGAATTAAAGTTCTCATCCAAAGAAGAAGCTTGGCCCACTGGAGCCAGTTGTACATTCTTTGTTTTGTTTGATAGCCAGGCAAAGCTTGTGGTTTTTTCGGGAAATCAGTTACTAACGAGCCACAACCTGTTGTCATCTGTGTCAACACATGTCTGTACTTCATTTTTATAGCATTTCCATGTAACCATCCATGTTATTATTGCTTATTTAATATCAAAAGGTTCAAACTGACCAGCTGGTCTATGTGGATTTTGCATGTTCTACCTGTGTTTATGGGTTCTCTCCAGCTTCCCACCACATACTAAGGACATGCTCATGAGGTTGTTTCTAAATTGGCCGTGTCAGTGATCGTCTGTCTCTTTTTGTTAGCCCTGCAGTTGGCTGGCACCCTGTCCAGAGTGTACCTCACCTCTCAGCCCAATGTCAGCCGAGATAGGTCCATTCTCCACATGACCCTGAATGGGATAAGTCATTTAGGAGATGAGATTTGTTGACATCACAAAACATTATTTATATCAAAGCCTCCTTAATGTAAAGTCGGCATTGTAAGACACATTTGGAAAGCAATCATATAATCCTTGCATTAAGAATGGGCTGAATGGATATCACTGTGGAATAAAAACCAATTAAAAAAAAGTTTAAAAAAAAATCAAGACAAGACAAGGGCTAGCCCATGCTTGTTGCAACATGGAAGTGGCATAAAAGAATGCCAGAAAACACAAAAATTGATCGATTGCATTGATATCCAACCTGAAATCCCAGCATTAAAAACTGCCATGACCCTTAAAATGCTTATTCTTGACACTAGTGGTACATTCAAAAGGAGACTGCTGCTCAAAGAAAGACGAATGATCTGAGAATTTCACATTTCTACTCCTTTTTCGCAATGGTTACATTAATGCCTACTACCACCAGCAGAAATAAAAAATGATATTTGTTAATAATTGAAAGGTTTGATTTTTTTAAAGATTCCGTCAAGATGTTGCATGTGAAGGACTTGCAAACTTTATGCAACTGTTTCAGCAAACATCATATATATACTTGAAATGTTATCACAAGCCCCTGAATTCATCACAAAAAACCACTCTGTGCCAAAGAATGACCAAAGCTCTTGCTGGGTGACCATGTATCGCTTAAAGTACCAGCTGATGCAATTTTGCATTACTCTCTTTGCAAGTCAAAAGTATCTGATGCAACCTGTAAGAAGTGTTGCCTTCTACTTTTGTTGCGTTCCGATGCAGACGACACTTCTAATTTTAAAGCAGAGTGCACTTTCTTTGAACTTTAAACTAGCTCTAAGTGCTTAAACTCATGTGATGCTGTTGAACTTCTATTATGCATTAATAAACACGGTAATATAAATGAACCAAAACAACACTATACTGATCACACACTGATCAGTCACACAATGAAGAATGCCGATAATGTGTGACTGATAAAATCAATCATAAAATATTGAGTAGACTGCCATAATAGCTCCAAAACAGCTCTGACCATGGACATTTGATATCTGAGGTTATCATTCTGAGGTTATCATCTCCCTGAGATGAGAATCCTGGAGATACACCATTAGATTAGGATTTGAAAGTTGGAGACTTGTACCTCGAGCCATTACTGAGCAGTTTTTTTGCTGTCGAAGGGCACATTGTCCTACAGGGTCAACCAAATGCTGTTGGGGAATGTAGATGTCAGTGTGTGCTTTGTTTACATTATTGTAGGTGATACATTACTTTTAGATAAATGCCAAAAGAAGGCTTGAGTTGAGGCTGATCTGTATACTTGAAATTCAATCAAGTCTCAATGTTATCAAGTCTTTAAGTGATAACATATGAACCATGCTTCTGGGTCCAAACTACTCTGAGTTTATTAAGGCTGTTGTGCTTTTAAGATGTTGTAATGCTTTGTATCTTGTTCTGTTTAATCTGAACAAGCCCCTAAAAAATGCAGTGATCACTGTCGGCCTCTCTGTTTTTTTATTACCACTATTCATTTTAAAGCTCAGTTTTTAAAACATTACGATGTAAATACATGCAGCAGTATATTAATGACTAACCTCATATTCGGATGGATTATCTCAGTTGTTCTCCTGACTGAAGTTTGGTCCGTTTACAGCATCCTGCCATGCGATTGCATTTGTCCCTAACCATCGGGAACTCTCATGTTAACTTTTATCAAGCGGAAAAAAGCAAGTGTTCACCTTCCAGTGTGTGTGTTTATATTATGCTAACAAAGGTGTGTCACTAGGGCCGACCGTGGCTCAGGGGGTTGGGAAGCGCATCTGTAACCGGAAGGTCTCCGGTTCGATCCGCGGCGAGCCCTCTCTGTCCTGGTCGTTGTGTCCTTGGGCAAGACACTTTACCCTGCCGCCTACTGGTGTTGGCCAGAGGGGCCGATGCCGCGATATGGCAGCCTCGCTTCAGTTGTCAGTATGGGGCAGACTGACTGCAGCTGTGGCTACAACCGTAGCTTGCCTCCACCAGTGTGTGAATGCGAGAGTGAATGAATAGTGGCATTGTAAAGCGCTTTGGGTGCCTTGAAAAGTGCTATATAAATCATTACTAGCACATCATTATATACCAGCTAGTTCAACTTCAGTAATCCTCACTGCTGTTTAGTTTTCTGTTTTCATTTATGTTGGAAGTCCCTCAGTCCCTCATGGTATATTATGTTTAGGTGGAAACTAGCGAGCTAACTTCCTGCTCATTTTCTAACTAACGCCATTAAATTTCATAAATTCTGTTTTCATGGATGCCTGGATCTTAAATATATTGGACCCGGAAACGGCGAATGACATCAGACTTAAAGACCAGATAGTTGGAAATCTTTAAAGATGTTTTTTTTGGTATATATAGCCTCTTAATCTAATATTTGGCATATCTCAGCATAGTATGCAGTGCATACAAAAACAAATCTGAGGAAGCTGATGGAGGTCAAAAGAAGATGTGGCGGGCCTCAAAAACTACAGCAATCTACAGCAGAAAAAAAAGCAAAGATAAAATGGAACGAAAAGGAATCTAACATCCAAAGAAGACCTTTGAATGTCCTTCAAGAATCCTGGAGAACTGTTTCTAAAAACTGCTACAATAAAGCTTGCCTAAGAGAGTTCAAGCTTTGTTGAATAATAAAGATAATCATACCTAATATTGACTTGTTGACTAGTTTTATAGCTGGTATTTCCATATATGTTTGCACATTTCAGTAAATCACTGCACATATTTCCCATTTCCTAGCAAAATGAGGGTGGCTCAAGACTTCGTGCGCATTCATGTAATATTTGATGTGATTTGTGTTTTTCTGTAAGCAGCAAGGAGATATCTGTGTGATTCATGTCAAAAGTTGATTGATTGATTTATTTTTTTATGGATTTATAAGTTTGTACATGGCTATTCATGCTTTATTATTGCCAATGACCAATTTCCTGGGGAAACCTTTAGTTTTGTTGCTTTAAGCATCTGAACCCATCTTAATCTACTGACAGGGGAACTTGTTGAATGACTACTTTGGTACCTGAACTTGGCTAAATCGAAATGTTGATATTGTATGTCTGTTATACCTATCACACAAGATTCCCAAAAAGTTCCAGAGAAGGAGAAAATAATCTGTAGAATAAAGTGAAAAGTTTCACCAGTAATTTACAAATATTTAGTTGATAATTGAAGCTCTCAAACATCAGCATGCTTTAGACAGTACAGCCACAGTAGTCACAATACAGAAAGGGGAGTACGCCAAATGCAATATAACCCTGCAGAACTGTTTGTATTTGGAGATTTTATTTAAGATGATTGAAAAAGAGAGGACAGTTCTACAGTGAGACTGCATTGTCTCTAGATGGGACGCTACATTTCTGTCAATATACAGTACAGCTGTGTTTGTGTGTGCTGGTATCTGAGCTAACCTACTCTGTCTCTAATTATAATCATACGTTTGACACAGCCTTTGTCTCCAGAACAGACCTCACAATCACTCATTCTTTATTCCCATGGTAACAAGCATCCCCATTATTGGATGTCATTTGCATTACTTGGACAGACAAATTGACCCACAGACAGACTGCCTCTGTTGCTGCTCTCTCATTGGTTAAATGTACTTCACTACCAATGGAAATTTTAATTTTACTTTGCTTAGCAATAATAACAGTTCACTTGTGATAATGAAGTGAGTTTGTACCATATTGAGGGGGCAGTGGCTTGGGCCATGTACCGTAAAATCTTGGTAGAGCACCTCTTTCCCTCAGCCTAAACATGAGTCGGGGATAGATCGTCCACCATGACAGTGACCCAAGACATACCATCAAGCCACCAAATGAGTGGCTAGAGAAGCACATTAAGGTCATGGAGTGGCCTAGCTAGTCTTCAGACATCAGTACTATAGAAAGTCTGCAGAGGAAGCTAAATGGTAAATGGCCTGTATTTATATAGCGCTTTTACTAGTCCCTAAGGACCCCAAAGCGCTTTACATATCCAGTCATCCACGCACACATTCACACACTGGTGATGGCAAGCTACATTGTAGCCACAGCCACCCTGGGGCGCACTGACAGAGGCGAGGCTGCCAGACACTGGTGCCACCGGGCCCTCTGACCACCACCAGTAGGCAACGGCTGAAGTGTCTTGCCCAAGGACACAACGACCGAGACTGTCCGAGCCGGGGCTCGAACCGGCAATCTTCCGATTACAAGGCGAACTCCCAACTCTTGAGCCACGATCGCCCCAAGCTAAAGCTTAAAGTTGCCAAGCAGCAGCCAAGAAACCCAAAGGATTTGGGCCAAAAATGGCTCCTGAGATGTGTGCAAACCTAGTGACCACCAACAACAAACAGCTTTACCATGTGCTTACCAACAAGGGTTTATCCACCAAGTTCTAAGTCATGTTTTGCTTTGGGATAAAACACTTATTTCACTCAATGACACGCCAACCAAGTTATGACTTTTGTTGATTTTTGCTCTCTCTCCATAAAATTAAGAGACTGTTCATTTCTTTGTGA
This sequence comes from Pundamilia nyererei, assembly GCF_000239375.1. Taxonomy (NCBI): domain Eukaryota; kingdom Metazoa; phylum Chordata; class Actinopteri; order Cichliformes; family Cichlidae; genus Pundamilia; species Pundamilia nyererei. The sequence continues at coordinate 1,377,184 of NW_005187473.1, read as the reverse complement.
GTTAGCCAACCTACAAATTCAGCAAACGATCAAATAATTATTTCCCCCACTGTAATCTTCATTAATAGTCTTGCATTATGGATTTAATGTATCTTTCATGTGACACGTTTTTAAAATATAGCAAGAAAGAGTGTTCAAAATATGTTTGTTTGTGTGGAGCAGTAGACTCCATGAACTCATGAACGATTTAAATATATTAATTTCGGTAACAGCAGCACAGAAAATCAGAGGCACGTTGTACAATTTGGCTCAAAGTTGAATTTAACTGACATTTGCGATTTTTATGTAAAGCTGGCGATGGAAAGAAGAGACCCTTTGAAAGCTCACGGTCTAATAGCATAATATAAAGCCTGAAAAACAGATGATACGGCAACTTGGACCACAATGACATTCATAGCATTTAGATAAACTATGTTTATGTGTATTGTGGCTGGGTAATTGGGGTCTGTATGCTCAATAGCAGAAAGAATATTATATCCTAAGAAGTATGCAAACAGAAGGCTCATGAAAGAAATCAAAAGCTACAGGAGCAGAAAAAAACATCAGTATTTATAACCCTTCATTTCAGTCTTTACTAAAGACTGCTGTTGTCTTCCATCAGTGCCACAACACTCACTTTGTTATACCAGAGATCTGACAAAACATGCGCAGCCTAAATGATTGTGTTAATGTAGATAAAAGATCCACTATGTTTTTTAAGTGACAACTGAAATAGCATTTTGAGTTAGAGCAAACACAAAGTGTACCATAGATCCGTGTCATTCAGGGGGTTTTAAATAATATATGATATTAAAATTCAGTATATTATTTTATTGAATATAATACATTATTTGTGTTTTTATTGTAATTGTGGCATTTTTCATACACATATAGAAGAAAATCTTTTCTCTATGTAATACAAAGGTTGCAATGTGGTAAAGAAACAGTTTTACTTTATCATTGTTGGGTTTTTCTTCATTTTTTGTTTTTAATCCACTTTCAGGACTTGAGTATGACAAATGAGATAATACTACATAGGCAAATATTAGCAGCTTGTTATACAAACAAATTGTTATTTAAAACATAAGAACACAGTATATAAATGATGTGTCATGTAAAGATAGTGCATATACTTTTAAATACTGATAAAATAAGCTAACAACAGTTATTATTTTTGTCATTTTTGCTAATTAAATCCAAGATAATGGCTTCAGCTGCTTCTGTCTGCCTAGGTCTGACATTTTTTAAATACTTTTTCAAAAACTTCTAAGAATGTAGGCGATAAATCTGCAATTTTTTATCATTAATTTAAAACATTGTGTTGTGGTACACATGTCCATCCCTGCTTGATTCATTCTCTCTACAGCGCACACTGGTGCAGGCTTGATAATTTGGTACTATGAGGCGTCCTGGTTTAAATGTGGCCACCTTCATCTGGCCACTGTCATCTTTGACTTTGAGGGTCCAACTGTGGACTCTTGGACTGAAATCTGTTGGAAACTCTTGGTCATATCCAATGACCATATTCTCACATAAAAGCTTTGTCATTTTTTAAAAGATCCAAGTGGTCCTAACATTATTTCTAGGGAGCGATATAAAAATAGCAGCTGAAGGTGATCCTGAAATGAATGAGATGATGACATTGAAGGGGAAATTAGCAAAAGTTAAACTTTAAAGAAAATAACATTTGTATTTGTTGATTCCCCAAACTTTTTGAATTAATTAGAGCATGACTGTCATGTTTCAGCCAGGATCCTCTTATTTGTGTGCCCATAGAGCATGAGCATTGCTGTGGTCTGTGGAGAGCACGTTTATTATAGACTTCTGTTCAATAAGCAAGCTGATTTCCTGTTGGTCCTCTGATCGTTTGTGTTTGTGTGGGTCAGAATAAGGGGTCATCTGCGCTTTATGGGCCAATATGAGCTGTAGTGGAACATATGACCATGACATTAAAATTGTTGTGTTGCTCAACACTGCCCCCGGAGGTTGCATTTGGCAGGTGTAGAGGTATGAACAATTAGCTACTTCACTTCAAAAACCATTTTCTTTTTTTCTGTTCACATAGGAAAACTGTATGAAGACGACACAAGAAGAATCAGCTTTGACAGACGGACAGACGGGGAGCTTAACAAAAACTGAGAAACAGCTCAACAGAACGACAAACACAAACATGTTCAGCAGAGTGTGGTACCCGAAAAGCCTTGTGGAGGCCCAGTGGGTGGAGTTATAAGGAAGCAGAGATGAAGCTGACCAACCACAGGCCATCACCCGGGGATATAAGCTCCACCCACCACTAATATCCAGGGAGACTGATAGACAGACCAACACCTCTTGCAGCGGCACCTGAAACATCATTGGCCCATAGAACAGGTAGGAATTGCATTTGTCAGTGCAGCAGCTTTTCATCTTTGTCCTTGATTGGGTCGGACTGGTCGGAGAGGAGGAGCACACAGGTTGCTTGGGCAACTCTAAAAGAGAAGCAGCCGGTGGATGGCATTTGTTTTGTCACATGAGCCATTGTATTGTCATCAGAACTTTTAAACAAAGACCATGATGTACAGCAACTTCCAGCCAAGTCAAGTTGGAGGCATATCATTATTAAGGTCTATAATCAAGAATGCCTTTATGAATATACATTCAGAGGGTTTACAGGAAAGTGCAAACCACTGGTTACACTCAAGAACATGTAGGCCAGACTACACTTTGCCAGAAAACATCTAAAGCAAGGCTGCCCAGCTTTTCAAAAATTTCTAGACTAATGAAAGAAAGATAAAGTTTGTACCAGAAAGATGGGAAGATAAAAGTACAGAAAAAGGAAGAAACATGATCTGAAGCATACCACATCATCTGTCAAATTTCATGGAGGCAATGTTATGACACAGGCATGTATGCATGCCAGTGGAAACAGGCCACTAGATTTTAATTGATGATGGTGATAGAAGTAGTAGGATGAACATTAAAGTGCACAGGGCTGTACCCTTTGCTCATATTCAGCCATATGCTTCAAAACTTAATACACTTGCACTTCATAGTCCAACACAAGTTTCTCGGATGAAAAGAAATGAGATAAAACACCTTCCGGTTACTGAAGATAAAACTAAATGCAGAAAGACCTACAAAGAAGCAGCAACTGAAGGTAGCTGCAGTGAAGGCCTAGCAGAGTATCTAAAGGGAGTAGAGTTGGATGTCTCGAGACCGGTCTCAAGACCACTTTTACGTGGTCTTGGTCTTGTCTTGGTCTCGATGGACTTTGGTCTTGGTCTTGTCTTGGTCTCGGATCCCTCGGTCTTGTTTAGGTCTTGCTGTCTCAGATCGATATAGTCGTCGGGCGATTTGGAGTCAACAGTATCCATGACACACAACGTAACGTTCGATAATGTGTCATGCGCAAAAGCATCAGCTCTAAGAGCTGTGCTTAGAGAGTACTTTGTAGTGAATCAAAAGAGCCGACTCCCATTGAGCAAGAGCCGGCTCCTCACTTAATTTTCTTTTGCTGCTCAGCTCTCACACAGTGGCTCATCTATGCTCCAATCCCTCCATATTGTGGCCAATCACATGCGAGGATATAGGATAATATCATTATGTGAAAAACAGAGAGGGTGAGGCTGCAGTTTAAAGACTTTTTTGTCTTGGTCTTGGTCTTGACTCGGTCTGTCCTGGTCTCGTCTTGGTCTCGGTCTTGTCTTGGTCTCGGTCTTGTCTTGGTCTCGATACCCTCTGGTCTTGGTATTGTCTTAGTCTTGGTTTAGGCGATCTTGACTACAAGTCTAAAAGGGAGGAAACAGCATTTGGTGATGTCCATGGCTTCTAGACTTCTTGTTACAAAAATAATTCCTTTTTTTAAAATGATGTCCAATAACTTCCTCTAAATTTAAAAATTGGGGCACTTGGGTAAAAATAGTTGTAATCCCTGAGCAGTTAAAGCAAAACTGCAAAAACTGTATTAATTTAAGGAACAATGAAACACAATAAAACTAATGAGTGTACTTAAAGTTGTAAAGTATACTTTTTTTGCTGTTGTTGTTAACAAACAACACAATAGGTGACATATATGTTTTGCACGTAACCCTTATTGGGTTTACACTAAAACGTAAAGAATTTATAATTCTCCAAATTTAGACCTTCATTTCAATGACACGACAGCTGCCATTTTAATAATATCGAAGAAAATATCTGGATTATGTTACACATCTGATGAACAGACCTTTCAGTCATCAGTTCTCTGAACGAGTGATTCATTCACACTTCTTCTCCTCGAGTCCTTCTGATATTCATTGGATTGGAGCAAATTGCTTAGATAGCTAAATAAGCCTCAGTTAAACAATCAGAATTGGTGCAGCTTAATGGATTCCTGGCTTCCAACAACATATTAAAAACAGAGTAAACCATTAAAATGTGACCTTTGTGTCATGATACCACCCTTGGTTCTGTTTGTGTGTGTGTGTGTGTGTGTGTATTTCTCAGTGGGTGTTTGTGTGGGTGTACAAGGGCCAACCTAAAGTTGAAGTTTCATTGTGTTTTTCTCCCTGTGACTTTCCTTTCTCTTCTTCTTCTTCTCGTCTCTGTCACTCCCTCGCTCTGTATTTTCTGTCCATCTGGTGTTGCCATGGGAACCCTGCCTACTAATCCCTGTTCACTGAATCAAGAAATGGAGGGTGTAGTTTTACTGGGGTGGTCCTATCAGAATCACTAGATGGCATCTCAGACCCATCTATCAATCCTGATCTAGGTGCTCATTGCGGTTTTGGAGATGTCAGCCACATGTTTAATCTGCACACAAAGAGAAATGTAAAAAGGTCAGTTTGGAGTTTCTGGAACTTTTACAATTTGTTGATGGACAAAAGCCAAATACAAGAATGTGTGCTTCAGTCAGATTAATGTTTCACCAGCTATATCAGGCTTACCAAAGTTTCAGCAGATTAATGCATTGACTGAGTGGCATCAGGCTTCGCATCTCACTCTTCAAATGACACAGATTGATTTTACTTCTCAAAATGGCAACATAGCCCTTTACAAAATAAATAAATAGATAAATTGACTGCAATGGGGGAGTGGACAGGGCAGTGAGTGTCAGGCAAGTGTTAAAAATGCTAAATGTAAAAGAAAAATTAACACAAAACCAAAGGGGGCAGTTATTTGTGCACGGTTTTCCACAATATTTCAATCAGGTTGAGGTCCGGGCTTTAACTGGACTGTTGTATCACCTAAATTCTTTTGTTTTTTCAGCCATTCTGTTTTAGATATGCTGCTGTGCTTGGGATCATTGTCCTGTTTCATGATCCAAGTTTGGCCAAGCTTTAGCTGGCCTCATATTTGACTTTAGAGTACTTTGGTGTAAAGATGAGTTCATGTTCAACTCAGTGAGTGCAAGGTGCCCGGAACTTGTGGCTGCAAAATTAGCCTAAATCATCACCACCGTGACAATTGGTATTAAGTGTTTGTGCTGATATGCAGTGTTTGCTTTTCATCGCCAAACTTTGTTTCTGTCTTTCCGAAATGCCTTGTTCCAGAAGTATTTGTGGTTTGCTCTGATGCAACTTTGCAAAAGAAGAGGCTTTCTCCTGGCAATGCTTCCAAACAAGCCATACCTGTTCAGTGCTTTTATAATGGTACCATAATGACTGTTAACTTTTAACATGCTGACTGAGCCCTGTAAAGTCCCTGTAAAGATGCAGTTTGGGGGGTTTTTTTTCAGGTTCTCTGAGCATTTCATGGTTAGGTGTGAATTTCTGGGAATATCAGTAACCAACAATTGCATTAATTGCTTATGTCTTTCCTCCTTGGAAATGGGTTAAACACACACTCAATGCTCCAGACAAGCAAACTGCCATAACTTATTTTTAATAAGGTGCTCACACTTGCTGCTGATCAATAATCAAGTCCTTTTGATTATCATCACCTTCCCATGGAAGAAGAGTAAGGCAGTAAGGCTGTACTTACTTTTCATACACACTAGTGCAATATCTTGGGTTTGCTTTTATTCAATACACAATGGCATAGTGTAATATGGCAGGATTGGTAGTTCAGCCAAGGTTTCATTTACCTAATTTTAAGACCCACTAAGGACCAGATTAGATTATGTCCTGTTATATAAAGCCTTAAAATTTAAAGAATGCACACTTTCCTTTAACAGTGACTATATGTGTTGTATTTAGAGCTACATGGCAGTCATTACAAATGCCATCTAAGCTCTGAGATATGAATGTGCATACATGTTAAATCCACATATGACTTGATGGCAATGCCCATGAAGGCAGTCTCTTGACTGTCTGAAGCCATTTTTTCATGCAAACTCGAATATATTTCTTGGTTTGAACTTTATTAGTTATTCCCTGCTACCTTGATAGTCTTGGAGTCACTGAGGTGGTGTAGTAACCACATCTCATTAGATCTCTATCTCCTCCCGGCTGGAGGTTTCTTCCTGTTAAAAGAGAGTTTTTCCTTCCCAGTGTTGCCAGGTGCTTCCTCAAAGGCCGTCATTGCCCTAAATTCAATAAGCTTAATTGAGAGAAGTAGTTGCTAAAGAAAACCTTCTCTTTTTAGCTTATTTCACTCTCCAAAGGATTTTCCAACATAATGTGATTCTCAAGAAATGTTTGAGTCATCACTCAAATAACATTCAAAGAACAAGAAGCGAAATCCTGCAGAGAGGAGTGCGATTAAAGGTGTGTAAATAACCTTTATATCAACTGTGCTTTAACCAGCCTGCTACATCTGCAGGCTATGATATAATTAACTGCATCAGTGGCTGTTTTTTGGGGGTGGGTTCAAAAGTGTACACAAACACACTCCTGTGTTATCCCTTGAGAACTACGTTTTTTCTTGCTGAGTCCTCAACAGACTCAGTGGGGGACTCACTGACATGAGGGAGCTATAATTAATACAGAGAGAAGGGTGTACTTCGTGTACCATGATACACATGCAAAAATGTTAATAATTTAGATTAGACTGTTTCGAGGCTTAATGAAGGTGTGTGTATGCAAAATGATCTTAGCAGGACTCCTGTTTGTATTTTTTTAATCTGCGATTTAAAATGGCTCCCATGCCATAATTTGGATGGTAGCGCAACAGAGAACAGTTGGGCAAGTCCACAGTTATTGAAGCAGTTGCAAATGAATCCCGTGAGACTGAATCTTCAGGCTGAGCTGAACTGAACTGAGTTAATGGCTTTTGTGAACAACTCCTGCGTGACTCACTCCTGGGGCTACATTACAGGAATATCCGAATGAGAAAATCCTTTCTTGATCTCACTTAAGAAAGCAATTTAGAGTTTCTCCGAGACAGAAAGAGTGTTGCTGAATGCAACGTCAATCAAGCTGTAAAGTAACAATCGGCAAATCGCGCTCAATCTGCTGCAGAGGCACAAAATAATTTGATGTGATAGCGCGATTCATGACTGACTGCTTCGAATATAGCAACAACAAAAAAAATACTGTGCATGGGCCTGTGTGTGCCAACAGATGAGCTGCTCTGAAAAGACAAGTCGTGATTTGCTTCATTATTTTAAAGCTCATAAAGATGTGAGTATGAGAGGTTACTCATCATTATGATGGCTATCCTTAATAGATTTTTTGCAGTGTGTGATGTTAAAGGGCTGTTTAATTTAGAATAAATTCATTTAAACATTTTAGGAAGCTCACATTTGAATTGATTGATTTATCGCAGCAGCATAATTTTGCATCAAAGTTCCAAAAGCACCATTTGAATCAGCTGTGTTGGATCAAGGACACATCTAAAACCTGCAAGACACCGGCCCTCGAGGCCTGGACTTACCTACCCCTGCTTAGGGTCAGGGGTGTCAAAGTCCAGGCCTCGAGGGCCGTTGTCCTGCAGGTTTTAGATGTGTCCTTGATCCAACACGGCTGATTTAAATGGTTAAATTACCTCCTCAACATGTCTTGAAGTTCTCCAGAAGCCTGGTAATGAACTAATCATTTGATTCAGGTGTGTTGGCCCAGGGTTGATATCTAAAACCTGCAGGACACCGGCCCTCGAGGCCTGGACTTTGACACCCCTGGATTAGAGGGTTGAAGGCAATACTGTATATATAAACTATGACTTCACCTATTGGTTTTGGGCTCTGCATTTTAAGGCTCTATTGGTGGCATATACTATATTGTTTTTCTTTTCTTTTTTTTTGGAGTTAGAAGTGGCCATATTTGGAAAAGAGGATGGAGTTCTAAGTTCTAAGGCTACTAAGATACAAAAATCATCTTGGATAGGCTGAACCTCACACTCCATAAAAAGTACTCCAAAAGGCCTCAGTACTTTGGAGATGTCCCCATTCAGTGGTTCAAACATGTGGTCATGAGATAGATATCCACTCGTCCAGTATCCCCCCAAAAAAGTACAACTGTTGTATGAAGGGGGAAATTGCCTTAAGAGAGCAATGTGTTTTTCATACTAGGTTTTGTTGCATAGTCTCACATTTAATATGTGATTCTATATGAAAAAAAACCAAACATTTTTTGAGCCACCCTCAAGTGGCTGCTATATGAACTGCAACTTCTGATGCCTGGCTTAATTTTTCTGCACTTGAGGTTGCCACTTGGCAGCGATGCAGGGCCGCAGCAGCGCTGACACATCAGAGGGTGAGATGGGAAAAGTTGCAGCTTAAATAGACTGCCAAATTGGCAGGATGTGTTTGCTGTATCACGTGAAGAGAATGAGGCACGTTGTGTGTGTGTGTGTGTGTGTGTGTGTGACGCAGTGTCGCCGGCCTTTACTAACTTGCATGCGTCACTCCACGTAATATGAGGATAGATATATCACTCTTTCCTTAAACCGACACAGGTTAATTGCACAGCGCAGTGACATGAAACACTGCAGGTGTTCATGTGTGTTAAATGGCAGCACTTACAGCAGCACAACTCATATGACCGTGATTCGACTGAGGCAAGAACATGCTTAAGGCGTAGCCACTGTTATCACACTATGATTAAGATAATGTGACCATGCACTTAGCCTGAGCATTATCACATTAACATATTGTTGCTGCTGAGTAACATTAGAAAACACTTGCAGGGATGGACTAAAAAGAGAGCTATGCAGGTGAATAAATAATCAGCTGTAGAAATGTCCTGGAGTATAAATTAGAGTGAGAGAGTGAAAAGCAATCACGGCTACCTTCTAAACATGGATCATTTGGGGAATTCCCTCTTTGGCTAAAATGTGGGGAGTTGGAGCCATTTGGAAAGCTCCCTGCTGGAAGTTTTTCTTTTTTGGTCCACATATATTTGGGAGTTTGGCCAGATTCATTTTTAGAGAGTTTTATGAGCATCAGTGAAGAAAAAACATAGAGTCCTGCCAGTGACTTAAAATGTAGAATATCAACGATAATCACTTAGTTTGCTAAAGTTATTTTAACATCAGTTTGCAAGAAGTCAAAGAAAATAGCCATAAAATAAAGATAGCTAATTTAATGTACATGTCTCCTGACGGTCCAGACTCTTTTTATTAAACGGCATTTCAACAACACAGGGTCGTTTATCCCCACAGGTATTTTTCAAACCACTTTGTCACTTTTTTCTGAGATTTTTTAGATTAAGCTGGACCAGTTGTTCTCGAAGTAGTCCCAGAACTCCTGGAACTATTGCTAAGGGTTCTGCAAAATATTACAGTATGCCATAAATTAGCAAATTATGATGCATTAACAAAAATTGCACTCAGTGTTGTTAATCATTCGTGGCAAAGGAGCACATGCTTTGTGTCTGTTGAGCCAATTCAATTTCTGATATGACCCCAACATTGTTCTTTTAGTAGAAATGATGGTATGCTGCTGCTTTATCAGTGTTAGGATGATTAGGAGTCCTTGGTTATCTTTCTTGTCCGTAATATTTCACCTGTGGTTTAAAAACCACAACTGAGTTATTTATGATGAAATAATTTTGTCATGGGTTTTATCCGGGTTTTTAATGCTTTGTGTCTTGTTCTGTTTTATCTGAACAAGCCCCTAGAAAAGGCAGTGATCACTGTCAGCCTCTCTCGGTTTTTATTACAACTATTCATCAACAGCATGTTTTAAAGCTCATTTTTAAAACCTTACAATGTAACTAAAGCCCACCCCATGCAGCAGCAGTATATTAAATACTAACCTCATATTGTGGATGGATTATCTCAGTTGTTCTCCTGACTGAAGCTTGGTCAGTTTACAGCATCCTGCCATGCGATTGAATTTGTCTCTAACCATCGGGAACCCTCACGTTAACTTTTATCAAGCTGAAAAAAGTTAGCGTTCATCCTCCAGCTTCACTGTGTTTATGTTATGTTAACATAGCTGTGTCGCTATCGATCACGTAGCACATCATTATATACCAGCTAGCCCAACTTCAGTAACCCTACAAAAGTCACTGCTGTTTAGTTTTCTGTCTTCATTTATGTCGGAAGTAATAGCAGAGCTGTACGTTTGAATTTTTCAGAAATCCCTCAGTCTGAACATGCTATATTATGTTTAGGTGGAAACTAGCGAGCTAACACGCTGCTAACTTCTAACTCCGTTAAATTTCATGAATTCTGTTTTCATGGATGCCTGGATGTTAAACTTAAGTGTTACCCCTGGTAGAGCAGCAACGCTGATCATTTTATTAAAGATGAAAGAATTTAGATTTTAACTCTCAGTGATGCTGCAGTGTTCATTTGACTTTGGACCTGAAGAGGAGTTTGGACCTGCAAGCGGCTAATGGACGTCAGACTTAGAGACGGGATAGACAGTTGTATTGATTTAAGTAGGAGTGTGTCTGTTCTACTAGACATGCGTGAGAACAACTTAAAAAAAAAAGAGAGGCTCAAAGGAACCTCTTGTGTAGAGACAGTGTAGTGCTTGCGTTAGCTGTTGCATGGTTACATAAGCTTATATAGGTACACAGGGAGTTGTTAAATTATTAAGATTTGTGGTTTAGTAAAGGAATTTTATTAATTTATTTATTAATAAAAGTCTAAAAGTTTTGTCATTATATCTGGCCAATAAATTCGTCCTGTTACCTCATGAAATGGTAGCCTGTGACCCTTTTAAACTAATGTTACTGATATTTATTAGACTGACTTGAAGTCTATCTTGTCATTTAACTCTCGGAAGAAAGCAAATGTGCTCATTTCCTTTCATCTCCAGCTGTCCTGTTTTGATCTGGTCAGCACATTGTATTATTGTTGTATTATTATTATCACAGTCTGAAGTCTAGAACTCAATGCATTCATCCATCCGTCTTCATCTGTTTGTTTGCTCCTCAGCTGTCTTCGCTTCCTATCCTCAGGTATCTTTTCCTTCCTCTGTGATGGCAGGAATGGTCGCCATAGAAACAGAGAGCCTATGGTGAAGTGAGAGAAAGACTGAGGAAGAAAAGAAAGTCAAGCAATGCGAAAGATACAAAAGGAGGGTGGGCCAACTTTAAGGCCTGCACTTCATCCATTTTTGCCTCGCAGCAGTTCCCTACTCTTTCTTTTTTTTGGAACTTCTCCTGAAGCTTTCATCTGTTACTTCTATCCATCCCCCAGCTTTGTTTCTAATCCTTCATCTGTCCCTCTGAGTCCTGGAGTTAAGAGCCACTTATACCTCTTGGGTCTGACAAACAGTTTATGATACACATAACTAATGTGTGCTTTCCATGCAGCAAGACCACCCCACCTTGATTGTAAACACGGGAGGATAGATTCTCGTTAAAAAAGAAAAAGAAAAACTGTAAAAAGTGCTTGTTAGCTGCAGCATTTACTTCATGCTGTAGTTGCTCTGAGCTGATTTAAAGTGACAAATCAAAGTACAGCACTTGTGTCTCCTGAGTGGAAGGCTGCATCATCATTAAATGGCTTTCGCTCGGCATGTTTCTTAAAATAAATGCTGTCAGTTTAAGGTCATTGTAAACTAAAATAACTACAGCGATGGAGGCTTTAAGAGACTCATACCAGAAAAAAATGTCTAAACGGTGAAATGCTTATGCCCC
>NW_005187473.1:1358506-1363258 GCF_000239375.1 Pundamilia nyererei | reverse complement strand
ACCTGCACACACAGATATCCCCCTAAAATAGCTAAAACTAAAAACAAACTAAAAACTACTTCCAAAAACATTCAGCTTTGATATTAATGGGCTTTTGGGTTCATTGAGAACATGGTTGTTGTTCAATAATAAAATTATTCCTCAAAAATACAACTTCCCTAATAATTCTGCACTCCCTGTAGACTGTAATGAAAAGATGGATGAAGCTGGGTAAACGCCTAGTAGCCCACAGGAGGCAAGTCCCTGCTTTCTGGATGAATTTGTGGGCTCTGGCTTCAGATGTTACTGAGTTAAGCATAATGTACATGATCTAAAATATGGGCATTGTTATGAGTTAGAAAGCGTTCCAAATTACTATGCAAATAAGATTTTAGTGTCATAAATGTTTTTGTGTTCAGTTAAACTCATGTCTCTCGGCTCTGTGGATCACTGATATCAATCTCAGACAGCTGTCATAATTAGTTTGGAAGGGGATGAGTCCAATAAAATGAAAACTAGTTAAGAAGGATGTTCCACATCATTAAGCATGCCACAGGTTTCAAGTAATATGGTAAAGTAAAAGGGTCTGTGCTGCAGATATGTGATGAATAGTGTAATACCTTGGAAGAGGTCTGAAAACATTAGGTATTATATGAAAACTTAAACGTGATCATTGTACTATGAAGAAACTTGTGGCTGAGTCAGAGCACAGACGGGTTCGTGCAGACTAAGGCATAGAGATGAAGGTTTCTGCCAGACAAATTCATCAGATTCACAGAACAGCTGCTAAAATGCCATTACAAAGCAGCAAGCAGGTATTTGAAGCTGCTGGTAGTACCGAAAACCTCAAGCTGTAGGATGCTCCAGAGGCTTGCAGTTGTGCATGAACCTACCATTCGGCCACCATCTAACCTATACTCACAAGCAGGAATGGTTCCAGTAGGCCCGGAAATACATCAAGAGTAATTTTCAAGCTGAGGAAGGCTGTGCAACCCTGGATGGTCCTGATGGATGGATGGATGGATGACCATTTTTAGTTCATTACAACCAATAAAATGTTTTAAAACTCAGTGCATTTTGAGGGTTTTTTTTTTATTTGTGCAAAACCACAGCTATCAATGGGAGGTTTGTTCAATAAAATTTGAATTGTGCAGTTGATGACTTGAAAAGTACACTGACTGTCATTTGAATTGAATATATAGGAAAGTCAGTAACATATATCCTTTGCATTATGAAATTTCCCCTTGTGGGACTAATAAAGGTATATCAAATCAAATCAAATAATTTGAAAAGCAGTGTGTATCAGGCTTGCTCATCACATCTGTTTTCAAAACACCAAGATGGTCATTAGTGTTGGATATACCGTACTATGTGACTGACAGTATGTGACTGTACAGTAACCCTCAGTGCTACAGTCAGCTCCACCCCATGTTTGTGATTTCTGGTTTCAATAATGGTGACAGGAAAACTGCTTAGCATGAGGCTTAAAAACAGGACTTCACTAATAAATGGGTGTTATAACTGTGGTTATGTCCATCTTTAATATACAATCTATAGGACTATCCCTTTTTAACCATGAGTTCAGTATATTTGGACAGGTTGGAGTGCTTAATTATCAGTTAAAACTTGCAACACTTGTGAGTTTGATTAGCAAGCTCTAACAATGGACTGAATGGGTTCATTACACAAACTCAATTACTTTTTAGTACTAAATGACTTACAAATAAAACTCTTGAATTTAACTCATTGACAATGGAGCAAAGACTTCTTTGACAGGATGTTAGGACATTACTTCACAGCAAGCCACATCATTTGTCATGTAATTGCATTGAAAATGCTCCAAAAGGCACCAGCGCTACAGAAAAAAGATATATATAAAGAATCACTTTCCAGTCTAATCAGAAATGCTTAAAAGATTTGCTGAATTTTTTTCTTCCACTGTTGCAGAATTCTCCCATGTATTTCACTTCAGGATCCTTTGAGTGCCAAGTCTTTCTCTTATATTGCCTCTGCTTCTGCTTCAAGCCTCAGTTGAGGATCTGTATTTTCAGGAAGTGTTGCTTTGGCATCATTTTAGAGCCACAAAAGTTGCTGATTGTGCAGAGCAGCTATTACCAAGAGCGCTGTGGCTCACTTAGAAACCAGATAATCCTATGGGGCAAGCCCAATTTTAAATCTTCACTCCAATCAAAATACAATAGAAAGTGATGCATTATTACTTGAACATTTTCTGACAACACAGGGCAGTTGGCTAACTGCTAACGCTCTCCAGTCATATGCAAACTGTCAAGGCCAATGCTTGACCACCTTGCCAGTGAGACACAAATTTCAATGCAAGATCAGTAAATTTAAGTCCTGCAAGATGGTTTTAGTGGGCAGGGATTTGGTTGGGGTAGATGGATGTGTCTAAGAAAGACTGAACCTAAAAACTCCTTCCTCATTTATACTTAAAAACAGTTATCATGCACTTTTATTTGCTTTTATTTAGCACTTTTTGCCTTTAATTGCATAAAGTAAAAATAAAGATCTGGCTACATAGCTCCGACCTGAAGAACTGCAGAATTTCCTGCATGTGGTCCCTGTCTAAAAAAAAAAGCAAGCTTGAAAAGAATATTACAGCCACCCATGAGAGGATCAGTGAAGAGGAGTACAGATCTGGAACCGAGTTACTGCACCCACCTGCAGCTCAGTGTTGGAACGACTGGAGCTGCCATCCTCTGTCGCCATCCAGCATGAGGAGGTGGAGACTGCAGATGCTCTCCTCCGTCAGTGTGTGCGCTCAGCTGTTCCACATGTTGGTTGCAAGCAGTGCACCATTTTTCCTTATACTGTTCTGTCAGGTGTCAAAGCTGCTCCCAGAGGATTCAGAGTCTCTGATATCGGACCGCAGGAGCTTTCAAACTTGAACAATCTGGAGAGTTTATTTCCACAGCACTGCTCTGGCTAATCGCTGCTCACTTTCCATGACCTTTGCAGTGAAGAGGCGGATGAGATGAATGTCAGCTTGAAGGCTACCCGCGGAACTAAATGACAACAAGCCAGCAAACGCAATTTTGAGTTCAATACTGAAGAGTCCTTGTAGTCAAGAAAAGTTAAACTCACATGGCTCCTATATTCATAATTCTTCTAGGTACCTCTGTAGTTCCACTACTTAAAACACTTGTTTTAAACCTTAATCATCCTAAACACAAGAATCAAGTTGCCACGCTTTACTGCACTGCAGTTACCTAGCAACACCCATTCACAAAATGCCATATATGGCATAATGCAGTAGAGAGAGACTGAGTGTACTCTAAGATTCAGAAAACCAGGCAGAGTGAAAGGACATTAAAGAGATGTGGCTTTTTGGAGGATAAATAACAAACAAGAAAATAAGCAGTTCTACATGTGAAAGGTTAAAGCTGGCGTTTGTGGATGCTCTGCAGGCTGCCGAGCACTGATTCTTGCAAGGACGTCTAATCTGCACAGCACGTCACATGTCGTTCAACCTTCTCTCTTGCAAACTGTCACAGTCAGTCAATGTAAGCCCTATACAACTGTACAACACCACAAACTATTTTCTGCTTCTCCTGCCTGTCCTATAATCCTGTGTATTCCCCCGTCTTCTCCGTCTCTCTCCACTGTTAGTGAGTCGTTCAGCCTGCTGGTCAGCCAGCCAATCAATTAGTCATCTCAGTGGGAACAGACTAAAACTTGGTCTCATCCCACACGTAATACCTAACAGATCTTAAGGCTTACAATAGAGACAGAAATGGGCACTGTGCACAAGGCAGCAGAGAAAAAAAACTGTGATTGATAAAACAGTGTTTCCATAGAAACCCTGGATATTTCATATTGACAGTAAGAAGACATTGCTTTTTTTCCTCCTCTCTCTGCTCTAATCAATTTCTGTTGTATTCTTAGATCATTTTGGCATCAGACCGCCTGATTGTGTTGTCCTTGTCATGCAGATCCTGTGTGTAATCATTTCAGTCCTGATTAAATGTCTTTAAATGAACAAATTATGCATTTCCTGAGTCTGCAGTGAGATGATCCTGGGTGCTACTGCTGCAAGATTTGTTGCTACATTCAAGGATTTTTCTGACATTTTTCAAATAAATAAATGTACCTTCCACTTCATAGAGAGGTTGTAAAATGCTGGCTTTCTAAGTAGTTTATTGAATACTGCTGCATGTGTAATGTGTGTCATATTATGGGTAGGTTTCTTTCTAATGGGGTCAAAAAGGAAATGCCATAAATGTAAATTATTGAACATTATGGTGAAAACGTCAGCCTCCAGGAAATTAACATAAGTCACTTTTATCTTCTTGAAAATTCACGCGTACACGACTGTGTGAGTGTGTGCGTACATGTGTGTGCATGTGAGGCGCTGCAGATTGGAGTTGTTACTCTCCATGAATCACATTGCATTAAGACTTCTCATCACCTATTCATAAGCCTGTGAGATAAAGAGCTCTTGAGAAATTCACCTGCAAGGACCATCATACTGTTGATGAGTGTGTGCCATGTACTTTTTACAGCTTGCAGAACAGCAGTTGTCTGTGGGTAGTTTGTGGTTTTCCTGTAAGACGGTAAATACTTACTGACTTGCTTCCACAAACTAAGAAAATGTGTTATTTGTAGAACAAAGCAGAGCATTCTTGAATTGTTGCTTTGTAAAACCATAAACCACAGAAAAATGCACAGAAATGGTTTAAAGATCTGTTTGTAATAACCAGTGTTGGGTAAGTTACTTTAAAATAGTAACTTAGTTACATTACTAGTTACTTCTCT
>NW_005187473.1:1322065-1356650 GCF_000239375.1 Pundamilia nyererei | reverse complement strand
TGACGTAGTTATTGTAACGCGTTACTTAATAACGCATTAGTCCCAACACTGGTAATAACTTTGGTAAGTCTCCCCTTCCATTATTAAAAATTGCTTTATGCACCACAATTTGGTTCCTGCAAAAAGCAGAGATATAGACCTGGTCATTTCAGGTTCAGTCATGGACTAGCCTTCCAAAGTGTAGTTGAGTGAGGGACAAATGCAGATTTACAGGTGTGGGGCTAAGGCAGACCTCTTGTTATCATATGTTTGCTTTAGAATTTGAGTGACAGCAATGTATGTAGTATTATTACAGTATTAGATATCTGTTTGTGTTTAGTAGTACGGAATATATACTTATCTATGGGGCATAACATTTTTAAGAAGGGACTAGATTTGTCTCCTGCTGCTGGAGACTTCTGCCCGTGCTTGGGCTTAGTCCTAGAAATGATGTATCTGACCCAGATATCCTCAATTACAATTTCTCTGAAATCCAAACCTCACAATGTCACCCAAAGTCTCTTTTTTTCCCTTTTTTTTCCAGTGAATTTGTTTAAATATCTCCCTTCTGGCTCTCACTGTATTTGTGTTGCTTGGCAACATTAACTTAGCGACTGTCTTAACAGGAAGCAACTGTGGAGGCTTCAGCGATTTAATGACCCAAGTCTTCTCGCTGGCTCGGCGCGAGGCTGTTCGTTCACAGCATGGCATCCTGCTACCTGCAGGGTCCCATCACATGCTCATATTGTCTCTCTGGGATGCAGTTATGTTTTTGCATGTTGAACAAACTCATTTTCTCAAGTTGCTTATGAATATGGTTCTAATAGTACAATTAGCTTAATGGTTATCCATTGAGGCGCACATGTTTATATCACTACATTTACCAAGACTATTATTACCCACAATCCTAATCTCAGCCATTATAAATTATGTTAAAAAAACAAATAGTATGCTTTGCTTACCATGAATCTAAACCTGCACCGTAACTGATTTTTACTCATTTAAGCAGTATTGTGATGTGGACATATAATAAGATACTGTATTATGTATACACCATACACATAATACAGTATTGTAAAAGGCAAAGTGGCAAAATAAGTTCATAACTTTAATTTTTCTTTGCTGTAATTGCATCAGAAAACCATAATGTTACTTTGTAACTGAAAAACAGTACTCATACTGTAATACTATACATTTAAAATACAATAATAATATTGTAAATGACAAAAAGTAACAATGTGGAAAATGAAAACATTAATAAGTAGTAACGGTATAAATGAAAATACAGGTCTATAGGCCTGGTGAATAAGAAAATGTAACCATGATGTAAATGAAAATGCAGTAATAATGCTGTGAGCAGTTTAACAGTAAATTCCCAGCTTCCAGTTGCCAGGAATTTACTGTCATATTTAGAACACCTACTGTCACCTTGACTCAAAACTGTGACTTTAAAGTAAGATAACTGGTACTCTCAAGGCACAAACTGATCCTTAGAAAGATGTAATAGTCCACAGTTTTGTAGATATGACCCAGCGCTGCAATAAGATTTCCATGTCCACTTTGTGTAATTCATTAGAGCCAGAGTTTGGACACCACTGATAAATCTACTGTATCAACAGAGCTGGGAATCCTGCCATTGTGTTATTATGGGCACTATTGTATTATTTGTGGATAGCACTCTTAGAATAAACTCAAGGTGTTTAAGGAGCTGCAATCTAGTGCCAAAAAATAGGCAAGCTATCTAAATGTACAGCTTTGTGATGTATGTTTATAGCAGATGCGTGCGTGGCTTTCTAAACCAGGGTGCCCCAAAATAACCCCTGTGGGCAAAATCAGTTGAATCCAAAGTGCCTGAAATAGGACCTGTGTGCAGAAATTGGCTCTCATACTGAGTTTGGCCCACCAAAGTATTACACTGGGTACAAAATGCAGCATCTCTCATTTATTTTCTTTAAAACTGACATTTCCTCTGAGTTATTTGAAAGCAAGCTTTCTGTAACCTTTCCAAATAACCCCTTGTGAAAACTTGGGTCCAAAATGACTTTTAAATGTTACAGTAAAAATATATATCCAGAGATGCCACTTCAGGTTTTTGACTACAATGTTTTATCTTTTACAGTTTTAAAACATTTTGTCTCCAACTGAAGGATGCTCTTCTTGTATTTGCAAACTACAGAGATGTTCATGCACTCTTTTTTTTTCTCCTGTTTTAGAAAGTCGGGCTGACATAAAGTAAAAATAAAAAAACTGTTAACAAGACAAATTATATAAATGGATGCCTATAGGAAGGACTTCCTTGTATGAAGTATCTGAAGTTAAGTGGTTTATTTATCCACCTTTTGGCTGGAACTGCTTGACTAGCTTAGCCGCCAGTCTGTGACCATCTGGTAACCACCGGAAAAATGTGTATTCCCTGACTGGATAGTCAGCAGTTGCTGAAGGTTGCTGGCACTCACTGTGAAACTGATTGCTAGATCTCCATGCATGCACGCCTGGCGACTCCTCTAGTAACCCTAGTAACAGTGACCCAGGTTACTAGGGACTCACAGGTTGCTAGGGAAAAGTGTGCGTTTTGAAATTTGGTGGTTGCTGCAATAATTTCCCCGTGACCGAAGCAATCAGAAGGACATTTCTGATGCATCTCTTTGTGACTGATTTCACTTGGTTAAAGCCAGCAACCACTACCAAATGGTGGGGAATCCCAATTTTCCTCTAGTGACCGGAGGTTGCCAGAAGGCCGCCAGCTGGTCTATGTGACTGTGTGAGGTCTTAACTGGACGCTATATACATCCAAAAGTCTTGATAATGTCCTTTTTTATGATGCAGACTGTCAAGATCTACCCCCATTTGTGTGATTGATGTCATTCATCCTCAGGTTTTACCTCAGTAGGCCAATTTGTTTTCTTGTGACCACCATAAACTCAAACATCCTCAACATGGTGCCACATACTTACTGGACATAGCCTCCTCTAACTTCTCTGTTTTACTGCACATTATTCTTCTTCACAGCAAGGAAGGAAGGAAGTGTTAAGGAAGTGCTCACATCTGTCCCTTTGTGTTAAAACACAGGGACAGATGTGAGGTTAAAGAGATACTTGATACCCAGCTGATGGGCACATGCCTTGAACAACTTTGGGTGGTTTTAAAACCTTTCTCACCTTGTTTTGCAGAGATGGTCAGCACAGCACATTTGAGATATTATTGCTGTCTGGCAGCTAATCAGTATGATCTTGATGTTCCTATTGACAACTGGACTTGTAAGCAGTGATCTTCACTCCTCTCCAGCGCTCCCATTCGCTATGAAGAAATGGAGCTTGTGTCTCCATCTTTCTAGTCTCTTTTGTCTGGAGCAAGTATTAACGTGTTTTTTTTTTAAGGGAAAAACCCCCAAATCATTTCCAGGATGTAACAGCTCACAATGATCACAAGCAATAACTGAAAAAAAAAGAAATAAAAAAGAAACACACAGATGAAATAAATGGAAAAATAAAGCAAACTAAAAAAGCAACTGCAGCCGGCTGCACATACTGTACAGTCAGTGCATGTACACATTTTGCATTATCCATTTTTCATCTCGAGCTTTTTTAGTTTGCTTTGTTCATTTGCTTTTGTAATTGGTTATGTATCCATACCTGATTTCCTTTATAGAGTAAAGAAATGTTAGAGTTGTTATATCATTTTATAGATGTAGACATTTAAAATGAAACCGTACCCAGTAAGGTCTGATTGATTGCCTCTATTTCTGTTTTTATTATATTTGTCCAATCTATTTGAACTGTTATCAATTTCAGATTATGCAGTGATTCAGATGTGACCCCAGATGTGGTTCCAGGTGTGAAACAAGGCTATTGTGTTGTTTAGCCTTGTGAAACAAGGCTAAACAACACTTGTAGTAGTGATGCATTTAGGTTCTGACAGTCAATAGGCCAAAAACTGACCGTTGCTTATCTCTGTGTTTTAAAGGCAATGCAAAGCTAGTGTGTTAAGCTTTTACCTTGAGAAGCAAACATACGAGAGATACTGTATATCTCATGCAACAATTGTGGGGAAGACTGCTGACTTGACAGTTGCCATGACAATCTTTAACACCCTCCTCCCTTCTGAGAGTAAGCCACAGGAGGTCATTCCTGCAAAGGCTGGCTGTTTGCAGAGTGCTGTATGGAAGCATATTGCTGGAATGTTGATGGGAACAGCGTCCTCGTAGTAACAGGTGCTCAAGCAACAAAGATAACCAAAGCTTTGAGAGTATTGTCAAGGAAAGTCGATTGAAGAACTTGGGAGAGCTTCAGAAGGAGTGGACTAAGGCCTGGGGGGCCACAACAAACGTGGGGCCTCAGGAAAGGTGCTACTGTACAACGGTCAGATTCCTGATATCAAGCCAGGCCTGAGTCACAAACACCGTCAGAAGCATCTATCTGGGAAAAGGCACAAGAACAGGATTGTTACTCAGTGGTTCAAAGTCATTTATTCACATAAAACTAAATTTTATATTTCATTTGGAAATTGAAAATGGGAAACTTCATTGGAAATGAATGTCTAAGAGTATGGACCAAGCGTGGAGAGGCATAGACTCCAAGGTGTTTAAGGTCCAGTGTGAAGGTTCAGGGGCCTCTGATGTTTTGGGGTTCTGGTTTTGGTGGTGGTTGGTCCAAAGCTACCCAGCTACTGGGAGATTTTAGTGCACTTCATGCTTCCATCTGCTGACAAAACGTTATGGAGGTGACGATTTTGCTTTTCCAGCAGGACGCAACACCTCCCCACAGCACCAACATTACGACCAAAGGGTTTGCTGACCATGATATTACTATCAGCAGACAGATATTGCCCTCGAGTGACCTTGACCTAAAAGAAATGAGTTGAAGGTGGCTATCAAAGCAGCCTGGGCTTAAATAACACCTTCACATTGCCACAAGTTGATCACCTCTATGTCACCATGCACCGATATAGTAATTCATGGTAAAGTACTGTGTTTATAAACAAAAGTACTTTTCTGATGTGTGTGTGTGACTTTCATGAGCTATAATAATAATGGATTGGATTTATATAGCGCTTTTCAAGGCACCCAAAGCGCTTTACAATACCACTATTCATTCACTCTCACATTCATACAACAGTGGAGGCAGCTACAGTTGTAGCCACAGCTGCCCTGGGGCAGACTGACAGAAGCGAGGCTGCCCTATCGTGCCATCGGCCCCTCTGGCCATCACCAGTAGGCAAGTAGGGTAAAGTGTCTTGCCCAAGGACACAACGACCAGGACAGAGAGCCCAGGGATCGAACCGGCGACCTTCCGGTTACAGATGCGATTCCCAACCCCCTGAGCCGCAGTCGCCCCTATAAGCCATAGTCATCAAAAGGAAACAGTAAATATTTTGCAATGTTTCACTTGTAAGGAGTATATAATACCTCAAAGTTGACCATGTTGTATTAAATAATGAAGAATAAAAATAACATTTTCACTTTATTTTTATTTCTTCAGCTGCACGAGTACATAATCAGTGGCTTGAGTCTCAAAAGAGGAGCTGCTCACCATCCTTTCAGCAGTAGACTGTACTGTGTTTTTAAAATGTTTTTCCATTTGTGCTGTCATCCGTGTTCTAAAAGTAGACTTCTTTATTGTAGGATGTCCTCTTTTGAAAACAAAATTATCTAAAAAGCCTCTATATTTGGTATCTGTTGTTGCCAGGCAACAAAATGCAGTCCCAGCTGAATTTTTTTTTTTAGACCCTGAACATTTTAAGCTATTTAACCAAATACTTAAAGGACTGACATGGAGTTAAAGTGGATGTGTAGTGGGAAAGGAAAAAAGAAGGGCTAGACAGAAGAAGATGACTAGCTGAGTGACAGGGTGACGGGCTGGCCGGCTTCCTGGTTTCTCGCAGACTGTTGTCAAACTCAGTCGATCTTGGAGAATCCCAGTGCTGCCATCTGGGTTTAACGGGAGCTTCATCCTGGCACTGCCTACTGGTACAGATGGCATAAGGATACTATGTCACTGTTACAGTAGACTTGAGTACAATAGAATAAAGCAGAGCTGCAAAGTCACAGGTCGGTTTAAGTCTTCACGGGGAGCCACAAGATTTACTGTACCTATATCTAATTTTTTCCAGGGGCCAACATAATTACTCTAATTGTACTACTCTAATGGTACTTGTTATCATGTTGTCATGACCTCCCACACAAGCAGTCCAGACCTACAATATAATTTATTTCACACAGTGTTTAAATTGATCGAAAACACATCCTGACTGTCGCTGCTGTTTTGGAAAGAAACTCTTAGCATTCGGATGATTGGGAAGAAGTATACTGAAATGCTATTAAAACAGTCTAACACCCAATGTCTAATCTTATTTATTTTACAGCATTAAAATGGGTCTAATCTGTTGTATTTGATTATCGAATCCTATTTTATTCATGGATTTGACTTCCTGTAGAGCAGATCTGCAGGTATGAGTGCTCTTCTGCAGTAACACACATAACGCACTCACACAGTTGCACACCTAAAGCTGCCTACTGCCAATGCACTGTGTCATGCTGGCCTCTGAGCAGCCTCACTATGCCGTTATGGGCAGTAGAAATAAGGCAGGGACAGCTGCTGTCACCCTCCTTAGGCTAATTTGTCCTGATGTTCCTGCCACAGTCCTGCTTCTCAGATCTCAAACCAGTGCCTCTCTGTGTGGAATGATTTGCAGAAATGTAAAGTGTTGATTTAATCGAGGATTTTGGAAAATGACGATGCTCATCTTTGCTAATCCGCATGAAACGTGCAGCTGAGGTGTAAAACCGCAGGCAACAGATTACACTTCAGAGTGAAACTCTGAGCTGAGACACAGGCATACGTACAGGAAGTTTAGCTATTACTTCACTGCCAACCTGTTTGTACTTGTGTTGCCAAGACTGAAGAAAGTGGGCATTTCTGTAAAGTGGGTTTAAGCTCTGCTGAGTGAAATTGAAATAAACAAATAGTATTGAATTGGCTCGTGCTGCCTGTGAATGAACTGATTAGACTTAGAAGCCTCAAAACAGCAGCCCACTCAGATGACTACTGAATGTAAGCAGCAGTTTGCACCACACTGAGCTCTGGGTAAGGCTGCTCACTTAGCATCCATCATGTCCTCCACAATGCCAGCAGGGTCCCCGGCTGCTTTCACCACTGCATCACATGTGTGGCTCGTCTTTGATGTTTGTGTGTCTTGTGTCATGCCACTATAGGCCAGTCAGTGTGGAGATAGGCATCATTACCAACAGTTGTGCTGTGAAATTAAATAATGAGCAAGCGAGAATAGGTTAAGATTCAATGACAACGTGGCACCGTTGCCTTTCAGATTCACATTTCACTTTGGATGCTAAAATGATGGTCAGGAGGAGGAGGGACACATTTATCACAGAGGCCAAAGATTAGTGTGTGTTTAGCAGGGTGGGTTCAGATACTGATATTGCTGGTGACTTGTCATATGTAATTTAAAGAAAAAGAGACGCTTGTTTGGAATGCAAATAGTTACAGTATAAAGCACAATGGATAAGTCATTTATAAATATAAGGACTGATGGATTACTACTGTCTGTTCGTATTAACTTCAATAAAGGGCTTTCTTGGTTTATCATTCTCTAATATGCCATCAAATCCAGTTATAAATACTACAAGTTGGTGATTAGTGGATTGTAGTCCAGGCTTATTTGCAGGACCCTTATAATTAAGTTAATAATTGTTAATAAGAATCTTTTAACAACGTGGCAACTCATAATTGGTTGTAGCTTGTAGCGGAACTATAGAGTTAAAAGATAATTTCTTAATAGTTAATAAGACATTATTACATCATATCATCCGTTAAAAGACATTGCCTTATAAGAGCGTGGCGTTTGTTTAAAATAAACCTTTTCATTGAATATTATCTCTAATCGAAACCGGGCTATTTTTGCGCACCAAAATAGAAAAAAAAAACTCATAGGAAAAGATGGAGGCAGCATGGCAACAGTCTCAGAGACAACCTCGACTTCACGTGCACGTGCACGCGCACCTGCACAATGAGATAAAAGACGACTTCTCCTCTTTGCTCTCACAAACTCTCACCCGTGCGCGATTACCGCACACAGGCACGCACATCCACGCGTCCTCGTTCCATCTTCATCCATCTTTCCTCCCCCTCCTCTCTCTTTCTCTCTCTCTCTCTACGAGGGACGTATGGGAGGGGATGCTCGTGCTGAATGTGTTTTTTCCTGCAGCGTGCTTTACGGTACCGGAGAAGAAGAAGGAGAAGCACGCCGCTCCCCTCCGTTGGTCACGGAATCTGTGTTGTGACATTGCGCGCCTGCTTCTTATTTTCTAAATGGACCGAAGGGGATGTGACTGAAAGCAGTGTGTAGTCTGCGCGCGTGTAACCGAGTTGGATTTAAACCTGACCCTGAGATGAATCACACTGCCCCGGTTGATGCGCTCATCTCCTCCGTCTTCTGGCTTCGGGGGCACTAAAGATGCGGCTGATAGCGCGGGTACCTGTCCTGGTTTCACACCGGTTCGGTTTGTCCCGGTAGACTGATCCCGTCCGGTGCTGCGGTTTCCAAAGGGGCGAGCTGAGTGATTTTTTTCTTTCTTAACCGGATCCGTCACCAGCAGCCTGCCAGATGGATAACTACTCTACTTTACAACGTAAGGCGACAGTGACAGACACATATCTGCTGCCGTAGCCCATTTCATGTTAAGTCTGTGCTAATGATGGAGTTCCCTTAATGAATAACCACATTAATCTGGGGTTAGCAAAGACTGCAGCTGAAGTCAGATTTTACTGGATAAAAAACAGAAAAAAAAATAACTTAAATAAATATTAAAATATCCTGTAAATGTCCACAGGAGGGACATTTGATGGTTTTCCCTCATGTTTTGTCACGACCATACATTTTTCTTGGGCTGACATCACGTGACAACTTGAATGGCATTTTTCAGAATTTGGTGAGCTTTGCTACTGAGCATCTGAACAGTGGCACTGTACACCATATTTAATAATTTGGCGCTTAAATGTACGCACAAATTAAGCCCCTTCATCCTTTCATAGACACCCCCCACCCAGGGCCTTTGAAGCTCCGAGATGAGCTAATGAAACAACCATGACTGCAGGATCAGGGAGAGGTGGGGTGTGTGGGGGGATAATATATGATGCAGTGTCACATACCCTCTTGTCTTGACATGTAGCCCCCAGCCCTGTTGCCATTATAACGTCATGCTTTCATATAATGCACCACATTCACACCTGTTAAATCCACCACCTTGAGGTATGCTGTGCTTATTAGACTATCTGCACCATTATTTAGCTGTATCGGTTTGTCATGCTTGTTATGAGCCTGTAATGACAAAGGCTTATTAACCATCTGCCTAAATGTTTTATGGCTGCAGTTATGCACCTGTAGAAGGTTATGGCTTTTTATTAACTGGATCATAATTTTTACAGATACAAGCTCTAATTTGTTGTCCATGTCTCTTCTGTGTGTGTATGTATGTGACTTACAGGGCTGTAAACCAACAAAAAGAGCCTTTGTTCCTTTTTAAAATCAAAGAGAATATTTAATTCCAATCTCAACTGCAACATATTTTAAAGCTTCTCTGTCTTTGTTGCTCCTAAGACGGTTCTATTTATACACTCTTTTTCGACAGGGCTTTGAAGTTGCTGCTCATTTTGGTGTCATTTTGCAAAAAAACACTATTATGTGTTCAGCACTGGTTTCTTTCTTTGGGCACACTGATCACAACAGCTTACATGCTGCATGTGTAATTCTCCAGACATGGAGAGTGATCTGCCACATCTTCAGGATACATGAGATATAGAATACCATGTAGATTTTTTAGGGACTATAAAGGGATTTTTGAGAGGTTGTCAGGTAGAAATGTGTACCAGTAATGGAATCTAATCAAGTACCTTATAGCCATGGATTGTATTTAACGCCTGTATGTTGAAGATTACTTTTCAAACCAAACGTTCACTGAGACTTTCGAACACAAACCACTGGACTGATCAATAATTTTCAAGGGAACAATTCACAGGACTCAGTTACTGACAGATGGTTGTAAAACTGACATTTTTTTCAAATAATAATAAAAAACTGACCTTGCAAACACTTCATGAAGTAGTTCACAGCAGTTGATCTGTTATAATAAAACTCACACATTGATGAATCTCTGGTGTGGTTACATGTATAACCCCTTCTTGCATTTGCACATTGCTGCTCACACATTTCCTAAATTATCTCATGAATAGATAACAGAACACTTGCAGTAGTTTTCACTGTTTCCCTCTTTGTGGAATTTGTTTTCTCCTTTGAATGATGATCTGCCAGCTGTTAGCAACAGCTGGATTAGTCCAGTATTTAGCAGCTGCCACAGCTTAGTCGATATTGTTTCACCTTGTGAGTCTGTATCTGTAGCGCACAAAAATATGGTCCTGGCTACATCTACCATAGCAGGAACTACCATTTTGAGTACTTCTGCAGGTGTTTATGTGCCTATCTGTGGACAAGGTTTTTCAAGAATTGGTGTCATAACCCTACAAGATGCCGTCGTGATAGTTTACAAGTAAGCAGCAGTCATGAAAATCAAGTTCAAAGATGGTTGCAGTTTGACCCATGGGTAATGATTATTTTAAGAATGCACAGTGTGATACCAGTGCAAGATGGTCAATAGTCAGCAACTTAATAAGTGGATCTTTTGATTATTGCTTGGTTTCTATAGAGTAATATTTTCAATTAAAATGGCCAAACATTATCCAATTCCACCTTCTCAGTGTGAGAATTTGCTGTTTTTCATCATCTTATTGAAACAGCTTTTTGGTTTTTAGACTATTGCTTGGGCAAATCTGTGTTTTTATGCCTGTCTGTTATAGCTGAGCAAATGAATAATCTGTCAGTTGTCGAAATAAATAGCCATCTCATTTATACTGAAAACCCTAATTATTTATTAATATACTTTATGGTTGGTACTTAATCCCTTGTCTTTGGCATTTGGTGGTTCCCGTTTATGAGAAATACTAAAGACAGAAGAAGGTTTTACATACGAGCACTTAGTGATGGTGAAATAAATAATATTCAGGTAACTGCAATCTTGTCATCATCAGTTTTCCGTATTACTTACATTTAAACCCATCTATAGATGTACTCATTTTGTCAGTCTAAATTAAGCATGCCTAGTACCGAGGCTTCAGATCTAAGAAATGATAAATGCATTAACATTTCCTCTTCAAAGAGAAAACTTGCATACAGATAAAGAAGGATGAGTGGCTCAGTGTTCTACTGCTGCTCCACTTTAGCTCTGACAGGACACTGCTGTTTCTTGCTGCTGCTGCTGCTCCTGATGCTGCTGGTTGCCTAGTGACTGTATCCATGGAACCGGCTCCCATCGTCATGGTGATGGGCCAAGGGAGAGAGACCCAGTGAGGGAAGGGGGACAGAGATACCAGTACATCTGCAGTGTGTGCTACAATGATGAGGATGAATTGTAATATCATGAAGGATGATAATGATGAAGACTGTAATGCTCTGATTGCGATATTCTGGTGTTTTCAGATGTAGCGATACCACTGAAAAGCATGGAGAGGCTAGTTTGAAACAGAGAAAATGGTTATGTGGTTGCCAAAATATGAAAAATATGTCAAGGCAGTGGTTAAATGTAAAAGCCGTACTGCTATCCATGGATGGCTGGATCGATGGGTCGATGGTCTGTAATAGCATTGCAATAATTATCAGAGCTTAATTAGCAAGATTAACCTCGAACTATGTTCATAATATATTTATTAAGGTAATTTCATAAACAATCATGTTATGGCTAGCTGGCTGAGCACACATGTTTGCTAGTATTGTTGAAAGGAAATTTTTGTTGTATATTTTTACTTTGTTCCATTAAATGATTTACAGGTGTCTAAAGCAATACTGTTTGATATAGATCTAACAGTATCATTGTAATATAATTTACATTGGGTGGTGAAGGATATTTGCCAAGCTAGCCATTGAGATGAGATATAATTTTTCTAGTGCTAAGATTAGCAAGCAAGATACATTCATCTATCTAGCTGTAACTTAACTACACAGCACAAATCCACTGTTATCCACTTAAGACTTTATTTTGCTTTGTAAGGTAGTTTGCAGTTCATCTGTGTTAGCAGTGATGCTAGCATTAGCTAATATTAGCTAGAAGATAAAACGTCTTCTAAAAACAAAGCAATACCGCCATGTATCTAATGCCCTGCTTATGTCAGCCGTAGCTTTACCTGATAGCCAACTTCCTGAAGCTCAGACAGGCTTTGTTAGATAAAACTGGCTACCCTTCTGAGTTATGTTTGGGCTAATGGAGCCCAATTGATTTATTGGCAGGTCGATACCATCTGACGAACTATTTGCTGATCTATGTGTATGAAGTAATAACGGTCAAAAAGTGAAAAAAGAGCACTCTAGAACTTCCCTGTTGGCAACATGTATTTGGAATGCCACAAACAGGACAACCAGCTGATCCGAACAGTCGGACCAAGTGTAAACAAGTAAATAAAGAACTCCATATAACAAATGTCAGGGAAATGCCTATGGTTCGTGTGTCCAAAACAAAACATATACTTAAATACCATAGTTTTAAATCACCAAATATCAGACTGTAAAATCCTAAATCGGTCAGGCTCTAGCAGATAATTTGCTTGATACCTATAGGCAGTATACAAGATACATTCTGGGTCGGAAAAGTGAAGTCAGCTTAGACGAGGCTTACACCAGCGCTCGTTTTAAAGGCTACCGGTGACTGACAGCTGTGATTGCAAAAAGCCTTTGGGTCCTATAGAAGTGTGTGGCAAGTCAGCCCTTGCATCTGACCTCAGTAAATACTTTTGTGATAAGTTTAAGGGCTCAGTGACTTGTTTTGTGTTATAGTAAATAATAAATAAAGTTCATTTTGTAATTTTCGTCAGAGTCAGAAAGACTTCACAGTAAGAGTCGCCGCTCATACATTAAGTTTGTTTTCAGTGTGCCAAGATGGTGGAAGTTGCTTAACTTTCATTTATTGGAGCATGACATAACACTTTCATTGTGTTGATCAAAGCTTCAAAGATAAGTAAATACATTTTGAAAGCATAGCAACAATATCTCTTCCCAAAAAGCTTTACCTGGTTACTTAATAATGACACTCGCCAACATTTCACCCTGCAGAAGGAACCATCCATGTGTCCATTAGACATTAATAGCATCCCCTTTGGCTGAGCTAGTGGAGTACTTGCACTTCCTATGTTTGACAGGTGTAGTTTGTTTGAAGGAAAATATTTCCTACCTAAAAGTGCTGACAACAAGGTTTGGGTAAATGTAATCAAGAGAAAACCAGAGTCTAAAACTGGGCAACTAAAGTCAACCCTGGTCAAGAAATGGAATGTTTTAACAAGTATCAGAAAACATTTTTATATTTTTTTTCATGTAAGTGTTCATGTAAGATTTTTGGATGGCATGTGGCTTAAGCAGCCATGTGTAAGCCCAAAAGACAAATGAGACCATTTTTTTCTATGCTTCTTAAAACCATATTAGCTTACACTAGGAAACCCTTGCAGGATTTTAGAGGAGCTCAGAGGAGCAGAGCGAGGAGTAGAGTAGAAGGGGGAGGGAGGAGGAAGAGACAGAAACATTATCCTCTTCGTCACAGCACGTACTGTACTGTAGGTTCACACAGGCTGTATGAGTCCGTTCCAAACTGGTCTCACAGAGGATAAATTTATCTCAGTCTTGTTGTTCATTTCTCTGGTTTAATGTGATTTCAGTCTTTTTTAAAAATGTGAGTACAGATTTGTTCAGGGAGCATCCGTTCCGTCCCTTCTCTAGTCTCCGTGGCAGTGTTGCCATGGTTGCATCATTCACATTGTTCTCTTGAGGGTGACATAATAATTTGGCTCAAGTTAGAGATTGTGGCTCCTTCACAGTATAACAGGGACATTACATTTGCTGTTAATATTAGTATTTTTTTTCCCACTGGAGTTCCTCTTCATTAGTATTTTTTTTAAAAAACATTGAACACTAAAGAATTGACCAAAACAATTTCTTGAAAATATTTATCCTGGTTCAAGCTTCTTAAATGCAACAATTTATTTTTTTAATGTCACTGGAAATTGAATGTCTTTGGATTGTGACTGTTGTGTAGATAAAACAAGACATTTGCAAAGGAAACTTGTACATTTTTTACAATAAATTTCAGTCTATAGACCAAATAACTGGTCATGTCATCTAATATGAGGTGAGTTATCAATACGTTGTCTTGTACTTATCACAGGTACACTGCCATATAAGTTGTTTTATACATGTCAGAGCTACAGAGCAGAGCTACTCTAACTCAGCTGTTGCAACAGGCCAGCGACAGAGTTTGAATTGAGCAGAGTCAAGCTGTGTCTTCACGGTGAGTTGCTAGTGTGGCAAATTCATTGCTACAAAGTATCCAGTGTTTCAAACTAAGTAATACACAAGAAATCAGACACGCACTGTGTTATTTCTGCTGTGCTGTGCAAGCATGTTACAGGAAGCACAACCAGATCCCTGCTGTAATCGTCCTTATTATTAAGTCTCCGTGGCTGCTGAAATAATATTCCAAACTGCAGAATGCCTGTTGTAGCAGTGTCATACGTGTCCTCGGGCTTCACTTTAAGATCCACAGCTGCGGTGCACCAGGAGCATCTTTTTTTGGAAACACTGACAGGGCAGGTCGAGGAGCTTCTGGTATTTCTTTGTCACAACCGTAGTCTCCCCTGATCTAATGTGACAGCTACAAGAACACTAAAGAAGATGACCTGTCATTGACAAAGAGGAAGTCAGGCCAAGAAGTCTGTTCTGAGATAATGGATCTTTTCAGGGGTGCGGAAAGTAGGACAGTGGTGGAGTGGTGCAGGCACACAGGTGCCACAGCACAGTTCTACAAAAACAAGGAACGGCTTTTTAGATGAGGACACAATGGTAGTGGGGTATTGAGTGGAAATGAACAGGTAAAAAAAACCCCACCATAGGTAACCGTGCAGTTGCTAAACAACCTGGCAGGCTGGCAGCAAGCTGATTCACACGTTACAGTACGCACAGTGTGTGTAAGCGTGGATAATGGAAGTGTGGAAGTCTTTCACACTTGACCAGTATGTCACTCTGTACAACCTGCTGTGTTTGTGTGTGTACCTGTGTTTGTGTGTGTGCAGTTTTACTTTGCTCCATGTTGATGGGATGATGGGAAATGCCTTCATAGTAAAACCGCTTTTTTTACGAGTTCCTCAAATTTCCACACCTTTAGAAGCTAGAGAGATGACAAGATTTTATGTGAATCTACAACTTGGTGTGAAAAATACAATTTTAAACTGAGGAAAAATCCATCAGTAACCTGTAATGGAAAATGTTAAAATCCTTATTGGCAGCTGCGGTACTTAAAGCTGAGAATCTGTAGTTAGCTTTGGACTAATTTTCTTGGTCTTAACTAAACACAAGTGGTCTGTATAGTATATAGTGTTTGGTCACTGGAAAATATGTTAAAGTTAACGCTCATTAAGCACCAGCACAGAATTGCAACCCAAACATTTTGCAGAGCCTCTCATGCTTTCCACGTTAGAAAGCAGGAGATGATCTCTTTTACAAAGATCTGCAGAGCTCGTGAACTTCCTTTGCTGATAAAACAGCAGTAGCATGGCTGATAAACTGGATTTTATTTTTTCTAAATTGGATGTTTAGCTCAGATGAGAGCATCAACATTCATTTCCACAGTCACACGGATACAAAACTGGTGTAAAATCACCAGTCAAATGTGATTTAAAAAGTGCTTTTAAAAAAGTGCCAGAAAAAGAAGAGGAATGATTCAAATCCTTCTGCTATGAATGCACACAATTTCTAACATCGTGGCTTTGTTCGGTCCAGTACCAGTTCTGCTCCTCCCATGAGGGCACTTCAGAAACGCCATACTATTTCACCTTATGAATACAGGAAATGTCAGCCTGACTGAATTAATGGCTACGATGTTTCCTGTTTAATTGCCTCTTCGGGGGCAGCAGCAGGACAGCTGCCTTCTTTTGCATTTCAGAATTGTCTCGTAGATTTCTATTTGGGATCCTTTGAGTCGCTTCCTTTTTTGACCTCCAGTATCTCTCTCTGGTCATACATCATTACCTTAAATTAATAGTAGCTGGCTTATTCTAACTCCCAGTCCGCTGTCTCTCAGTACTGGATCTGACAAATTAGGTCACTGAAAAATATAAAATCACAAACTTTTTCTTGTTTTGTTAAAAAGTCCAAATTTATTCGAAAACAGCTGGTAGGTCATCCACCCGAGTACAAGAGACTAAATTAGGGAGGAATAGTTGAAGATGGTGGAAGCAGGTTGGGTGAATGAGCGAGTATTGGTTTGTCGGTTTGGTCCTGGTTTTAATAGAGTGCATAGAAAGCACTTTGCATCTTAGCTGTCAGCTAATCTATTTTAGATTATATGAAAAGTGAGTACTACTTATGGTAAGGATGACATTTTTAACTCTTCCAAAACATGTGCCAAGTCTCAAGTGATGTAGTAATTGCTGGAGAGGACAGTGTATTGTGTGGGTACCTCCCAAGAGATTGAGGGATGAGGCAGGTCTTTTTGACCTTGTGCTGGTTTGTCCACGTGTTGCCATAGGCAACCCAGTCTCCTCTTAATGGGGCAAGAGCTCTGCCAGGGCGACTTTTAGAATGCCACTTTGTTTGAATTTAAGTACGAAACAGACCAAGAGCAACCCTAAGGCCTCTATCATAGTCTTTAAAATCCTTTCATCTGTTTCAGACTCGCAACATTTACAATCTTTTAGTGATGGCTGTTTCTGTTTAGCAAAAATAAGCGCAGCCAAGATGAAAATAAAAGCAGAACAGAATCTGACATGGGTACGGTGGAAAATCCATAACTGCAATTATTTTGTAATTAGAGGTAGTAGCATCTTTAACTGTCTGCATTACTCCAGCGTAATTGGAAAACAATTTGTGAAAAAGTCTCTGGAGAAAGTTTTGGAAAGCAGCAGAACAGAGTGCAGACAGACAAATGGGCAGGAAGGAGGATGGACGGGCGATGGAGTAATCTCCCTAAGTCGACAGCATCCGTCTACTGTCCCGCTCTGTCTGTCTCAGCTCAGCTGTCATGGCTATCAGACAGGAAGAGACTGTGAGATGGCATGTCTCGGTGTTCGCTTGGGTTTGGCACACTTAGGCATTTTATCATTTCCATAGGACAGCTGTTTCTCTGTAACCATCACCTCTCCATGTTTATATGTTTAGGAGGCAACTGACGTTTTTCTTTTTCATTTTAGATCAAGTACCAGTTCCATTTCACACCAGTCTTTAGCAAATGCTGCTCTCTGGAGACTATTTTGAGCTACAGGTTAGGTGCATTTATGAATAGCAGAGCAGTGTATGTTGGATCGACTCAATGTTCGTTCGCATATAAGGTAATAGAGGAACTGGAGGAATAGAAGAGTTTTTGGAGAGGAGTGCTCAGAAATAAGGATTTGGCAATGCCATCAGTACTCAAGAGTTCTTTGTTGGCAATCAAAGAATAAAAGGAATCCCTGAAGTTTAATATATAAAATGTGTTCAAGAGCAACTTTTATTATGTTGGTTTCACTGTAATTGATGGTATAGTTCTCTGGCCAGATTTACATTACAAATCATACGTACAAGGATCAGATGCCGAAGTGGTGCCATAGCTTGATGCCACTTCCTTTAAGACTGTGGAGGAAGGTTTTTCTACCTTATATTCATTGATGAGTTCTAAAATGCTTTACAGTCACAAGCTCAGAAGGATAATAAAATACAATGTTGGTTATTTCTGCAGTAGACAGGTCTTAAAATGTGCCTCCTTAGGTAGAGGTACATTGCTGGTGCTGCAAGATTGGTGCTGTTGCTGCCCATTACAACGTAGTGTGCTATCAATGATCTTGGTGACTGTGGTCCCAACGGCCTTCAGATCATTAACAGCCTCATCCCATGTAGTTTTGGGCTGATCTACCACCTTTCTCATGATTGTACCCATGAGGTGTGATCTTAGATGGTCGTTTATTATTTCTTTCATTTCCGAAAAATCTTCTCCCCAAGCGTCTTGCTGATGGTTGTGTAGCCCATTCCAGCCTGGTGCACGTCTACAGTCTTGTCCTTGATGACAGCTCTCTGGTCTTGCCCATGGTTGCCCAGAGAATGGAAACTGATTGATTGATTGATTGAGTGATTGATTGGTTGACTGACTGATTGTAATCTATGTGCTTCATGGGCACAAGGCCAATCTGTGAGAGCAAGAATGGCGGCTGACTTTTAGAGGATCAAATACTTATTTCACTCAATGATATGCAAATCAATTCATAACTTTTATGTTATGTGTTTTTATTCTGGGTTTTCTGTCTCTATCTATTAAAATGAAGCTATCATAAAAGTGAGAGATTCTTTGTTTCTTTGCAAGTGAGCAAACTTAGAAACTCAGCAGGAGCTCAGATAATTGTTTCTTGATTATATTTTGCATCATAACTCTGAATCGCAAACTCTTCAGAAACTTGGAATATAAATGTACTGAATTAAAAGTACAAGTTTTCCAGTTTGCATTGCAATTGATTAGATATGCACTTTATACACTAGCAGAAAGGACTTTGAAATCACAGTTATGTAAACACACTGACCAGATTTCTCTCTAGCTTTGCATGAAAACATTACGAGCAAAACACCTCTTTTTTTTAAATTACACACAAGCATGCCTGACATTAATTACTGCAGTATCATTATTGCAGAAATCATTGCCTTATTTTCTCTTAGCAAGCTGTATTTTAAAAACTCATTATTTAACAGTTTTGCCCGTTAATGAGCTCATCTCCCAGATGAAGTGTGGTACAGTTGTTTTGTTTGACAGCAATTATTCTTTACATTTGAACAATGTCCTCAGAGTCACTGTAAGCACTGATATGTGGAGAATGTTAATAGACTGCTCCACTCCACGTGACTGAGGGGAGACTGCACTTTACCAGCAATTTAGCCATCCGTGCGATTATATAAATCACATGTGTGTGTATCAGTGTATGTG
Organism: Pundamilia nyererei; assembly: GCF_000239375.1. Lineage (NCBI taxonomy): Eukaryota > Metazoa > Chordata > Actinopteri > Cichliformes > Cichlidae > Pundamilia > Pundamilia nyererei. Next base: position 1,337,629 of record NW_005187473.1, on the reverse strand, counting down.
TGTGATAGAGAGAGAGGGAACTGCTGACTGTGAATTTTCACGTAATGTCACCATTTGATTTCCTGTTCAGAAAATCTTTCACATTGACCATTTTCACTATTAAAACAACTGCAGTGATGGCATTTATTCTCGATTGATCTTGAGCGGTTGATCAAAGGACTGATTGTTCAATTAGAATTGAGTTTTGTCTGAAACAGTGTACAGATCTGCTGTGTGAACAACTCGACCTGTGTTCTTCGAGAAAAAAGCAAAGGAGTCAAGAGTGGCAAATGTTGCCATTTTGGAGTTTCTGGCATGACAACTACAAATGAGTTGTGGTCACTCTCATCAAACCTTACTTTGGCTGTGTCATGGGCAGAGCAAGGAGGCACACTAAGCTGGTCATCATGTGCTGCACAACACAAGAGCCACTCACACTGAGCAGCAGCTAGCATTAGCTTTCCTGCCCCTTCTTATGTGACTTACAAGTGTCCGCGCAAACATTTACAAGGTAAACGTGCTGTCGTGTGACACTGAGGGTCAGCTGCAGCCCTTTAAAAAGCAAACATTGCCAAGGTTAGTTAAGATGCCGATGCGGTCCTTATTATCAAGGCCCCAGTCACACAAGCGTGGAGATCTCCTAGCCACCATCTGGCAACCACCCATCGCAAACAGAGAAATGCGTGTTCCCCGACCAGTTGCAGTGTGGCTGGTGAACGTTTTTGGCAGTCGTGCTCCAAACAGAAAACTTGACCTCTAAATTTGACCTTGATGTCAAGGTTACTGAGATTCAACTCCTAGGTCGTCTCGATCTGTGTCCGCGCCACCTGCCCACCCGGCAGTATGACAACAATACCCATCAGCCTTTGAGCTGATGGGTAAAAACTAATCTTGCGTGTTCACTACATAGATTTCTTCCTTCATTCTCTCTCTCCTCATGTTGACTGTCTCTTTATCTCTGTAAAGCACAGATTACATTAGGACATGTGGCTCACAGGAAGTCCCAGACTTCTTGTGGGGTCTATAGGTTTGCTTTATAACAATTTCAGCAGGATTTAAGCTCTTTATTACTTCATACTCTTCGTTCTAATTACATTCAGAGCTAAGATTTTAGATGGTGACGGGAAATCTTGCTGCCTCTCATATGGTGACAGGACAGGCTTTGAAAACAGCACAAAAGCATCCATAAGGAGCACCATATGGGGAATAAGATATTAAAACAGCTCAAACTGCAGGAAAGTCAAAATTTCCCACATGCCAACTATCCAGCTGACTGCCCCCCAAACTGCACAGGAAACAACAACCGACCCAGCAGCAGACGTAATCAATGCAGGAGTAAAATTTGAGCCAAATCTGCGCAGTGTCTGCCAAGATTTACAAAGCAACATAAAAATGATGACTTGAAATGAAACTTTTTCATGAATAAAAAGTGCTTACAATTACTTTATATGTTTGCGCAGAAATATGTGGACGTGTTACTTCCTTTAATCGGCCGGCCTTCGGATCCTGATGCATTAGATATATGAGTGTGAGGAGTGACGAGCAAATACAGAGTGTGTTTCTGGCAGTGACGTATCATTCCTTTTATTATCCACTAACAACTTAAGTGTGAATGCTTTGAGTTAAAGTGAAAAAAATAAATAAATACTGCAGCAAAAAAAAGTGTCGCTTCACTCCTCCTTAGTTTATTTATGAAACGCTGCTCTACAACAGTGATGTATTATTTGTGCGAATGTGCTTTCGGAGCTCTGCGAATCGTGACGGTGAGGTTTGATGGGCTCGCGGACGTGGGAGTGAAGCGCCTCGACCTTGACTGTCTGGCCTGAATTTGCCTTGTGATGCCCACATCGCCACAGCAGCGGCACCGCGTTAAAGCGTTTTCTGCAGCAACTTTGTGTCGTGACTCGTGGGCTTAACATCAGCGTGTTCTCATAGAGCTTGCTTCCCGCTCTCACTGTTCTCCTCTTGTCTCTTTCTGTCCAGACAGAGAAGGTGTCTGCATTTATTCTGCTGTGCAACAGGCTGTGCTAAAGCACCACATGCCCTCAGTCAGACACTTTATTAGGTACAGGTTGTTATTACTGGGTTAGACTCTCTTTTTCCTTGAGGACTGCCTTAATTCTTTGAGGTGTAGATTCAAGAAGGTGCCTGAAACTTTCCTCAGAGATTTTTAGTTCATATTGACGTGGACATGGTTAGCTGCATGTCCTTTTGAATATCGTAAGCGTAAACTTTTGAGAGGATTTTAGGTTTGTGACATGGCATGTTACCCTGCTGGAAGTAGTCATGAGAAGATCCGTGCACTGAATCCTTGATCCTTGAGCATGAATCCTTAGAAATAAGTCACAGAATAATTTATTTTGTGAGCATCAATACTATTACTACTGTGATATCACTTCTCTTTGTGGATTTACCCAAGTGAACATAATATAAGCAGATGTTTGACCAGCTGTATGTATGATTTCTAAGGGTATAAACAGTAGAATTTAGAGAGGTAATCGAATCAGCACCTCAAATATAAATTGGTGTCTGCTACCCTTGATGCGACCTAGATGTAACCAGTCCAGCTTAGTTCATCACTGCAAACTTTATCTCAATACTACAAACTGTGCAGTGTAGCCTGCACTAAACTGCCTGGTACATTCATGCTATGTTTAAGAGACACAAAAGTAGTGCACTTCCGTTTGTTTTGCTAGATGTTTCACAAAAAACGTAATCCAGCAGCACATTTGAAAACTAAAATGAATCAGGACATTACATATAAAATCAAAATTTGTCAAATTTCTTCTGCTCCTGCCCTCTTTGTCTTACAGCTTTCACCACCTCTCAGTGTTTCGCATTGAGGGTTTTTGTTACCATGTAATACAGGGACAAACTGCACAGAAAGAGGTTTGTGTGTTTGATGATATTTGTGAGTTGTTTGAAAAGCTGCATTTGAAAATTGTCTGGTGCTTAAAAAACATTAATCTGCGTAGCGAGAAGGAAATGAGAAGGAAAAAGAGATGTGTTTGGAGCTGGAAGCAGACTTTGGGAAGTCGCATTATTTTTCCTTATTTCTAAGCATGCCGTCTCTGGAGGCAATACCAGGCTGCAGCACATGAAAAATGAACTCATTCAGTAGTAACATGCATTAACCTGCCTATCAGATTTAATGAATCATTGAGTGAAGGTGCCAGAGTGCTGTTCTGGATCGTTCTGGCCCACTTTTTTATTTTGTGTTCAGATATGCTGCTGACTTCCTGTCAGGCTGCCCTTTTCTCTCAGACTTGTATCGTCAACAAGGCGTTTTTACCCACTGGATATTTTCACTTTTTCACATCATTCCCAACAAATCTTAGAGATCCTTGTGTGGGAAAATTCCCAGCAAATAAACAATTTCTGAAATACTTAGACCAGCCAGTCTGCTCCACGAACAACCCTGCAACGTTCAAAGGCACTGAAATCACCTTTCTTCCCTAGTCTGATGCTCAGTTTGAACAGCAGGTCGTCTTGTGATCGAGTGATTAGATATTTGCAGAAACGTGCAGTTGAACAGATGTGTTGTTGAGTGTATTTGTAGTGTGTAATTTAAACCATATATGAACTTTTTTAAGGGGGCGTATGCCAACATCCCATATTACCTTGACATAAGCTAACTGTTATGTACAATAACTGGCAAATGTTGAGGGAGCTGGCAGCATAAAATATACTAGAAAAGCTGTTTGGTAATTTCTATACTTCTACTTTATAATGCTTTATTTAAATTAAACATTCACCGGTCGCACACAGTTGAAGAATGCAGTTATGTGAACCTGCGCGTTTGTGGTGATCACTCCAGGAAACGTGTCACTGTTTCCATTCATCAAATGCAACAATACAATGCTCCAGAATATATCGATGTGCTTTTTTGATTGGTACATTTTGGCCGTGTTTTGTTTCACTTTCTGTCTGTGTGTCTTTACCAGCAAATTCAGAACCAGAGTTATTATAAAAGAGGTTTGGATTTGTCATTTTATGCTGTTTGTGTTGTTTTAGCCGTCTCCGAGGAAGTTTAAGCAGCACTGAAATGTTTTCCTTGATGTATTTTTGGCAGATTAAACGTGTAAATAGTTTGTGAAACAAATTCAATGGGATGTTTTCCAATTTCAGTAGTTGTGAATGTCTCCAAAGCATGCTGATATTGACTACATAAACTAAGGTATGCATACAATTGAATTGCATAAATCTTTTACACCTGTAGAAGAGAGATTGGTTGAAATGAATCAAGTGGTGGCAAAGATTTGTCAGATACACAAACTGAATATAAGACGGATGTAGTCACAGAGTCAATGTGCCAGTGCCCTAAGTCTGGATTGTTTCCAGTGGCCAGCAGAGTTTGATTACTCTAGTTGGGTGGCGTTACGGTGGGTGTTTCTATATTTTCCACAGTCTTAGAAGCACTCAACAGCTTTTTACCTGACATACTTCACACCTACACTCAGATGCAGCGTGTTCAAAGAATTAGAACATGTCAAACATACTGAAATAACTTCCTTTCCCAGTTTATTTTGCCCACCTGAGGGACTAGCTCAGCAGTGTTGCATAAAGCTTGTCAAAATGGTGCTCTTAGCCATGGTTTTTGTAATTAGTGTTTTATGGTAATTTTGGGCAATTGAGTCCCCAGTTACCATAGCAACAGCTCAATGTGCAATTTCCATGGACTGTTAAGGAAAGCTTTAGGGATAAAACTTACTAAAGGGTGTTTATGCAAATGGAAGCTGTCATGCAGGATGAGCAAACCCTGCAAATGCGGGCAGGGTTCGGGGGAAAGAGACGCTCATAGGTTTGAACCCTGCAGGTCACAGTGTGCATCAGCATTAGTGTGACCTTGAGGAAAATAGTAAAGCAGATCTCACTGCTGAAAGAGCGTGTAAGCTGGAAGATACCAACGCGCAGATAAAAAAGCCGTGGCGTCTAATCTTTCTTTTTCATCTAGAGAGGAGAGGAAAACAAGATGAGGGGAGGATAGAGGAGTGACAGAGGCAGCAGCAGGTGATAGATGGAGTGAACGCATGAATAGAGATCCAGACAGTCATGCACAGCTATCAGCTGGCAGTAAAAAAGAGAGATTGACTCCCGGCCAGAGTGAGAGAGAGCGAGAAAGAGGGAGGGATGACAGAAAGATGGAGAGGTTATTCCAGATAGCAGCAGGTCTCACAGTGTGTTCATGGAGACTTTTTCAGGTGAAGGTGAACTGTTCTCTTGCAGTCGGGACTGTTGGATCTGTATTCATCACATAGCAGGGAGACAAAAGTGGAAACCACGTCACACAATGGGGCTCAGCAATGTAATCGAGGAAAAATAACACTGTTGAATAGCTGGAATTTTTTATTGAGCATCTCTCAGCTCACTGCTTTATTTTTAGGGCCAGTGACTCTATTGTTCTGGTTCACTCTCAACTACTTTTCAGCATCATTACCATTCTCTTCAGGCAGCTGCATTAGAAAGAAAATGATTCTGATAAACCCACGGCGTGCTACTGAGCAGGTCGATAAAGTGGTGCGTGTGACCTGCTTAACAGTCAGATAACTCTGTTAGGCATTGGTGGAGACCAGAGGGCAAACAAAAAGAAGAGTGAATATTAGACTTCTATTTCCCAAGTGGTTATAGATATGAGTTTAAAGTGGGTGATTCTTTCTCTGAGTCTCTACACGTGTACGCGTTCAGCTGGTTGTCGTAACATGCCGCAACCGCCTTTTACACGATGACATGCCAGCCCTGTGTTCCAGTTTGCACACGTTTGCAAAGTTGCCGTTTTATAGACCTTCTCAGATTGTCTGAATATTTTAGAGGTCTGAAAAAGTCAAACTATGTACTCCAAAATGTAAAAAAGTAAACCCCCGTAATAAATCACTGGATCAGATTGTACTCTACTTGAACTGGTGCGTTTTGCGTTCCTATTTAGTCTGCAGAATCAAATTACCCTGAAACTTTGAGTAACAAGTGTCACTCTGTTCTATGATCTATGAATAGCTCCGAGCTTCTAGGTCAACAGTTTTGAAGACATGGCGCTGTTATCATAGACATCCGTATGCCTGTGTGTGTGTGTGTGTGTGTGGTGTGTGTGTGTGTGTGTGTGTGTGTGTGTGTGTGTGTGTGTGTGCGTGTGCGTGTGTGTTTGTCTTTCTGCCTCTGAGCATTGGACGAGTTGCTGGGACACCAGCATGGCAAGGTGACCTCTAATAAATAACTAAATAACACGGAGACACACACACACAGACTCTTACTGTGACCATCACATGTGCGCTGAAGTAACAAAGAGAGATGCAGGCTCCATTTGTGATCTAGTGCTGACCAGCTTTGACTTGTTAAACCCTCTGATGCCCAAAACCTAATGGCTAATGGGTCATCAGGGCTTTGTGTGTTGAAGTTAATTAGTGGTAAAAGAAGCATCTCTTACGAGAGATTTCAGCTTTATTGGCTTATTTCTGACGGGGGGGGTTGTAAGTCTAACCTGCCAATTCCATTTTTCTTTCCCAGAACTATAACTGGCAGCACATACAAACAAAAATCATTACTTCTTCAATTAAAGACACTGGAAGAAATGATTAAACTTTACAATTCTTCTCCCAAACTGCACTAAGTCACAGGATTTACTCTCACTGAAACAGCTGAAAATTAAGTGCTGCTGGAAAGTGGTAACCATAACTAAGTCACCCTTATCTGACATATATGAATTTACTAAACATGAGTAAAGGCATCAGATTTATATTAAAGCAACTGTCAGGTACTTGCATCATTTTCCACTGTGTTTATAACTTAAAATAACGGGACACTTTGGTCCTTTGCTCATACTGAGGCTGCTGGCTTGTGGTTGGCTCTGAGCTCTGGATTATTGTCACAAACGTTTTCGTGTTGGTGCCCCCACGGTTAACCTTGGTGAACTTTGTGTCTTCACTCAGAATGAACAGGTTCCATGCTAACAGTGTGTGTGGATTGAAGTGTGTGCACGACTATTTCTGCTCAAGTTGCACATGCTAAAATGGACTGCCTTCCAATCACACGTGTGGAAAGTCGATCGCTCAGTGGTCCGGGCCGAGAACAGGTGATTCTGTTCCTGGCCGGTCAGTAAAAAAAAGACTAAATGGGTAGTCTTCTAAGTTTATAGTTTAAAATAAAAATATTTGTGCTTTTATTTAGAGGTTTTAATCTGGTTTTTTTTACTTGTCCTGTTAACAGAACATATGTAGGTCAGCCATAATGAGCTGCAAAGTCTTTATTTAAGACTGTACACAGTCAAAGTAACCTCAGTGCTTTTAATGTGTTAAGAGTGTAGCTTTTACATGCTAAACAGGTCATTGTGAAATACAAAACAAATCCAAAATCTTTGGGAAAATGTGATCATATTCAGCAGAAATTGGCTTGTGCTGAGGTGAAGTTCTGCATTGGGTTTATGTGAAAAGACAAACTTTAATTTTGAAAAATAGCACAGATGCTTTCCTCTTTTCCTAATGAAGACAGGAGGAGGTTTTTTACTGCTCAAACACAGGATGATAAGTTTGCCTTCCCATTAAATTGCCTTCTGGAATTCAAAAATGGTTTTAGATCGAGCTGCTCCTGTATAGAAGAAACAAAAAGTGCTGCGCCTGGGTTTTAAGATGGCTCCCCTGCTTGTCTCTTGATAGAGGAAGCGATGGAGGAGGAGAAAGAGAAAAAGTTAAACCTGGAGACAGATTGAGGAAAAGCGCTGAGACACCGAGAGAATGAAAGGGGGGAAAAAAAGGAAGATAGAGCAAGGAGATGCGCTGGGGCATCTCAGGCAGAAAGAACTGGGCCACTGAGCACAACTCTGGAAGAAAAGAGATGGAAAAAAAAGAAAAGAGTGGCCTGGAAAAGAGGGAGAGACAGTGAGAGATGACAGAAGGAGAGGAGAGGCTCATGTGAAGCCTTTCCTCTGTGAGCTTCACATATAGGCTACTGAAGAACAGTTGGACGAGCGAAGCCTTGAAATGAAAAACCAAATAAGTTGGTCTGGTAATGTTTGAGAACAGCCAGCTGTCTCTCTGTTGATCAGGATATCACTTTGCACTTTCCAACAAGCTGTTTTCAAGTCTGACTTTGGATCTTTAGACGAGAAGTCCATTTTCTTGTAACTAATAAGCACCTACAACTAGTAAGGTGATCATCTTTATTATGTTGAATAGTGAAAAATGATGGAATCTCCCTGTCTCAGAGAAATGTTGTGGATTGTCATCTATTAAGTAAATCGGTGAAAATCTCATATCTGTTACTTTTGGGCTCTGAAGCCTTTTCTATAGGAATATTACCAGAAAGCAACCAGCTAGCAACCAGTTTCCTCGGATTGTGCTCATTGACAGACTCATTCATACTGATGGCAGAGTGCTGGCAACAATCTGTCTGCACTCATTAATAAAATAGCACCTTCTGTGAGAGTGATTGCAGTTAAGTCAGACTGCAACTGTTTGCAGAAAGGTTGCCTCCTTTCAGGCGATCTGTGCAATCGCCTTCCAATCACAAGTTGTTCGGAAGGCGATTGCAACCAATCAGTCACAGCACATTGCAATCTGGTGCAGAATGACAGAAGTTCAATTCAATCCAATTCAATTTCATTTATATAGCGCCAAATCACAACAGCAGTCGCTTCAAGGCAAGTCAAGGCAATTAACAGGCAGCCAGCACAGATGTCCTACTTTTTATCATTTGACTGATCCATTAGCGTGCTCTGAGTTAGCTTTTTGATACAAAGTGTGTCCAATGTCGGATGGTTTTTCGGTTGAATAAATGTAATGTAAGCTTGCTAACACTATTTCAGGATTTTGGTGCATAAGATGAGCTCTCTTGTTTATAGTATTCCCAATGTATTTCATTTTATTGAGCTAGCATTGGCAACATCCGGTCTTCCCTCTGTAAAGCCTTGCAGCCATGGTGGTAACTGTTGTGGATGAGAATTGTGGACAGGACTATGGATAAAGTTATTCTTCAGATTGTCTATTACTGTACACCAACGTCAGTTTAAATCTTGCTGTAGTTTCCTGTCAGTTTTGAGCTATAAAAGACTGACAGCTTTTAAAGTAGTGTTCATAGTTTTTCTCAGTTTTTCTAGAATGCCCAGTAAACGGGTTCATGACTTTTATGTTCAGATATTATCCATATTAATGAGAACTAGACTGGTACTTAAATATCATTTTCCTTCAGTAAATTAGTGCTCAAAGCCTGTTTTACAACAAACCACATTTACCTCTGACAAACCACTCACATCCCCTTTAAGCTCTTTCTAGGGTTTGGTGATAAAAAAAAGTCTATCACTGTAATTTTTTTATATCAGTCAATATCAATAAAAATATCATAGTTAGTAGTGCTATTGTCATTATCATTTGGCCTTTCATGTTTTCTGTCAATGAACTCTTAATAGAAATATAAAGTTCACAGAAGCCATATTTCTATTGAAGAAATGTGTTTCACAATAATGATTTTAATAGTTTGATCGCTCAGCCCTACTTTCAGTTGCCCACGGCCACACTTTGGCATATGGACCGGGGAGCTTAGTATCAACCGACTGACCCTTTGATTACTTGGCAACCGTCTCTACCTTGTGAGCCACAGATGATAATGAAACTCGTTACGAGGTATTTCATGTGCTTAAGCCTACCAATTTGAGCGCTTTTTCTATATAGCTCAAAAATGAAGGATACCTTAAATGACACATCAGATCTTGATAAATCAAAGGTTTCATTTGAAAAAGGGTCATTAGAATTTTATGCTATTTATGCCTTTTTTTGCTGCTCTTTTTTAAACTTGTTCTTTTTAAACTGTATTGCTTATTGCACTGTAGAGGCTGGTGAGGAACAGTATTTCGTTTCAGGCTGGGTAACACCATAAGGAATGATAATAAACTTCTTTAGTCTTCTTGAGAAGTCATATCATCAACCCTTTGAGGTACAGATTTAAAACATTAAAGACTTCCCTTTATTTTATTTATGTATTTATTTATTTGGAATCTTGCAGAAGCAAATTTATGAGAGAAAAGGCTTTGGAAACACGAGCACACTTCTCTTCGATGCCGATGCTGTCGATAAAATGTCAATAGTTGCCACCAGGGTTTGCTGCAGGCCAGGATGCGTCGCATATATTGCCCCAAACTAACAGAGTCATGTGCTATTCTTGGCTGACTTTTTAAAATTGCCAAGCATTCCTGTTGAGCAGCTAATTAATAAAAAGATCTATTAGCCGCCATATGAAAACAGTGTACATGATAGAATCCCTGCAGTAGCTCGGATACGTTCATATCTGACAGCATGATTCTCCCTCACTGCCTGTCACGCAGCCCTTTTCTGTCTGGCTGCTTGTTTATCTGTGTTTATTGCAAACTATTTATAAATCCCACTGTTTGTCTGTCTAACTTTCAGTCTGTCATTTGTGGGTACTTGTCACTGAAGGCAGTCACGTCCTAAAGTTTTTCTGTGTACACAGTGAGAGTCATAAACATCTTTTTCAGGTCACTCTGTGGTTTCGGTAACAACGCTTTGACTCATTTGGCGCGTTTGTATATTTGTTCATTCATGCATCTGAGCATAATTGATTGTCACATTTCGGGTGCAGGTGAATTGTCAGCTGTTCTCGGCTTTGTTGTGTCAGCTGATTGTTATTTTTAGTGTGAGTGATGCAAGGGTCGTTGGGTTTTACAGACGTGCCACCTGGAGCCACAGTGGCAGGCAGATTGGACTGGCTGAGAGTGTGAAAACGCCCAGACTGTGATTCATCAAGACCGTGTTGTGATTCCTCGAGGCTTTGTCCCCTTCAGAAAAATGCAACCATTTGTTAGAGCACAGATAAATGTTTCCCTGACAGCAAGGCTTTTTAGGGATGGGAGCGACGGGATGGAATGAAACGGTGAGAACTGGGGATGGTTTGGGGGAAAAGTGAGGTAAAATATTTTATTTGTATCTGTTTTTTCACTTAAGATCAACCTAAAGGTAGGGAAATATGAGGCGGGAATAAAACTAACCCACACAACTTCAGAAATTTACAAAACCTTCACACTGCGCCTAACTAAAATAGACAATTAAATTAAATGTGATCTCCAAAAAAAGCTACTAACTATTCAGTAAATCCTGTTATTAGTGATCTTCAATAAATATTACCACTGTTTTGTCTATGCTTATGAAAGATGAATTCATAATTAAATTAATTAATTAACGTCTCACTAAATTAAGTGAGACTTTAATTCTTATGAGCATTATAAAACTTCCAGAGGTAACCAGAGGTAATTCTGACCTTTTAGCCACTGATCAGTGTATTAGCAGACTGATATTTTTTCAAATTTATAATAGCCAGTAAATAAATCTTAAAACTGTAAAGAAGAGATGGCGGTGTGTTGATGTTGCATAATTCGTCCACAAGAGGGCACTCTCAGTTTCCTTGTTGGCAATGCACCTGTTTGGAAGGACAAACGTAAACAAATAAATAAACAAATGTAACACATTTTAGGGAAATCTTTTTGAGTTTTTGTATCTAAAGAAAAAAGACTAAAATTGGGAATTATATCAGAATATCAGCATCTGTCTTAAAAATCCTACATCAGTCCTTTATGTCGATGTTTCCATTAACATAAAAACCAGGATGTCACACATTCAGAATGTCAAAAAAACAAAGAAACACACAAACGAACGGCAATACTCGAGACTTAGGGTCTAATTTAAAAGAGCTCCTGTCTCATCTCCTTCACCTGCTTCTCGCCTCTCATGTGAGCTATTATGCATCATCTAAAATCAAATAAAATGTTAAAGATTTGCATTTTCTTTCTTTAAGGAAGTACAGGATAATGACTACCATTTAAAACACTGAATTCGTTTCAGCAGTTGAAATTACAAGTTACAGCGCGCTGGACCTCAATGTGAACCAGCGGTCTGCTTCACAAAAAGGATGGCACAATAAGCTGGCAATATAGTTTTATACCACAACAAAAACAAGAATTATCATGGGAAATGACATGGCGGTCCTTCTGCCTCCCGTCTGACCTCGTCTGCATCTGCTCCTTTCCTGGAAAAAGACACCTCCCTAGCCTAACCTTGCTGCATTAAAATCAGCTAGCAATTCTTAGCCTGTTGTTTTCTACTTATTATCCAAGTCCGGGACAATCTGTTCAGACTCTCTTGGACCAGAAAAATATCACCCTGACTTTAACTAGTTATGATGTGTAAGCATGTTTGCAAAATCCCTCTGCAGCTCAACATGTCAGCCTCAATAATTCAATTCAATCATAGCACTGAATTGATCCTTTTGACCCTATTTACACAGAGTGCCAACTCTTAATGAGTGCAAAGTCAATGAGTATATAATAATCACAAAAAACAACTTTACTTAATCATTTTATTCCTAACAGGTATGACTTTGTAACTTTAGACAAACAGCTTTGACCTGTGATGCCAAAAAAGAGCAATAAAGTCCTTCATTTTTTCTATATCAGTCGTACGGTTTTTCTATTCCAAAACAAGATAACACATTTTTTTTAATTGCTCAGATACATATCATGGATCAGCCTATCCGCTGTCTTTAATGCCTTTTAAGGTCTTTAACATTAACTTTGAAAGCAGCCCTGAACGTTGTGTGGGATATCTGGTTAAGTCAAGCTACCGAAGCTTAACCAGATCTTAACCTTTGAAGTAGCAGACGACAAGAAATTGTTTCTAATTTGATATATTTTCTGTGATACTTATGTTTTGTGATTATTGCCAACAGAGAAAATACCCCAGTTTTTTTCTGGGGTTTTTTTTCCATCAGATTATTCTTCCAGACTTTGCTGGCTTGCTATTTATAATATTCATCCGGTACTTATCAATCAGTCTCTTTACATTTTTTTCATTATATTTTTCCTACATGAACTTATGCAGTAAATAACCAAACAAATTGTTTGGGGGGTCTGATATGATGAGAAGACATTGTGCAACAGACAACATCACGGGTGAGTTTCCCCACATTTTAATATGTAAGAAAATATCAGAAGATCGGGGCGTTTGTCATCACTGCAAAGTTTATTTGTGTGTTGAAATGTTAAAGGTTGTGGAGCAGCACAGGACAGTCTGACAGTCAAGCAGCAGCTGATACGGGTAGCCTGCTCCTTCTACTGGTTAATGCCTCATTCAGTGCTGGTTGTCCGGCCACGCTGAAGGGTGAACGGTTTGATTGTGCACCAAAGTTCCACAAAAGCAAGCGGAGGCAAAATCCACTCAGTGATGACGCATCGTTCAGACTCACTTTTTTATGACGACTCTCTTTCAAGCCTTTTTTGCAGCCAGATGCCTTGTTATCCCAGACTGTGGATTTGTCTAAAAAGCTTAATATCTACTATCAAAATCAGTCCTCCAATGATAAACCTGTGCCTCAGACTTATATAACTTTTCACTATTCCAGTGTACGTATGTGGGATGACAGCACATTTCTATAGGACTTTTCAAAAAGAACATCTTAAAATGATGTTCTCTGATGATCAGAGACTCAAGCACAATTGAAATCTGCGTGTGTGTGTGTGTGAGTATTTTCATGTGGTGGTAGTACAGGTAACTGCCCAAAGTGCTTATTTAATGTTTAGTAAATGTAAAAAAAACAACAACAACCCAACAAAACACAGAAAGTGGCAGAACAAGCTGTTCTTGGCCGCTAGATAACTAACTGCCTCCCACATGCACACACACACTCACACTCAGGGATTTGCTTGACAATGTGGAGCACTGGGATGTGAAACAGGATCTTCCGTGTCCTCTCACCGTCACTGACACAAGTAAATGAGTCAGCATGCATGACTGTTTGTGTCACTGATTTGTATATGTGTGTGTGTGTTTCACATGTGCTCGTCCGCGATAGCGTGCGACTGTTGTGAGCGAGTGCAGAAACCCTGGGGCGATATCCACAGAGCGCAGCTCTCCCGCCTTTTGCGAGAAACAGAAAAGGAAACACGAAGCGGTGGCATGGAGCTGTTCTCGGGCTCTTATTCAGGTGCTATAAAAGTGTCTGACATATCTGAGTCTACATTAAGCGTCGCAGAATGTGGAGCGCTCGCCCACCGAGTGCAGCATGTTCTGTTTTATGACACAGAAGAGAGAGACAGAGAGAGCAGGAGAACGAGTAAAAATACACCCAGCTCCTGGGAGACGGTCTCTATGGCAGCGGTTACCGTGGCGACAGTGAGGCTGCACGTGAAGCGATGGCTGTCATGGCACCCCTAGGGGAATTCACCCTCTTGAGCTGCTGGAGGACATGCACAGATATTCACAAACACACAAGCTTGAATGAAGAGCAGAGGGAGGAGGAAAGCGACCGCTCGAGGGGAAATTCAGGAGAACTGCCGATCGCTCGCTAGCTGTGGCAAAAACTTAACTCTGGGGGACTGCCGAGCTAAAGCAGAGTTTGCTTGAACATTTTATGAAGCTATATAATTTTAAAAGGAAATATTTTTACCAGCTCAGACAGTGCAGTTGAGTTTTGTGTGACATTTCAGCAAAGTGTCCTGCATTTCAGTAGTTGGGACCAACGTTAAAGATGGTTTGTTTTGACTTATTAGTAGACAATAAAGGGGGGTCAAAAGTAGTTTTTGTGACTCTGTGAAAAAGGTATGTGGAGAAATATTTCTTACATTGCTTGGTGTGTTTCCAGTGCTTACTGTATATGTACACTGCACAGCCAAAAAACAAAAAGTCCCACACTCTAATATTTTCTGGGACTGCCTTTAGTTTTATAGGCACTACACACTCACTGAGGAATTGTTTCGAGATATTTACAAAGTGTATTTAAATATTTTTTCAACAAGATCTTGTAACCATGATGAGGCAGTCAGACTGCTAAAGTCTTCTGCAGCACATCCAGAAGATTCTCAGTGGGTCTAAGGTCAGGTCTCTGGTGATCCCTGAGCCAGTGAATTCTGTCATCTGTCATCTTGGAACGTGCTCGTGCCGTCAGGGATGAAAAAAAAAATATTGATGGAAAATCCTGGTCAGTCAGTACAGTATATTTAGCAGAAAAACAATTGTCTTTTTTTATTAACAAACACCTGATCATTTCAGTGTGGGCATTGACGGTGAAGGGAGGGAGGCAGGACAAAAGACACACTGTGGAAGAGAGCCAGAGATTAATAACAACTAATAATTAAATGCAGAGCAGAGTATTAAACACACAGAGAGTATAAAGAGGTGAATGAAGAAAAGAAACACTCAGTGCATCATGGGAAGCCCTCAGCAGCCTAGGCTTATAGCAGCATAACTAAGGGAGGATACAAGGTCATCTGATCCAGCACTAACTATAGCCCTTGATAAACTGTAAGGACCTTTTCACATAATGAAGTCTGCACATTTTTACCAATACTGCTGCATTTTTACTTTCTCCTGAGTTGGATTTTTGGCTCTCTCTCGAGTATTTTTAACAGCGTGCAGTGTGGCGTTAATACTTCTTCATCACAGTCTTCTTCTTTTTCACCCGCTGCTGGTGTGTAAAAGTGTACATGTGTGGAGGTGCTTAAGTCTGTGCGTGTGCACATGTGGGCGGGTGTATGTTACAGTAGCAGTTCTTGTAAAACTTCTCACTACATCTTTGTTTTCTGTTTTATGTCATAATTAT
>NW_005187473.1:1300949-1320955 GCF_000239375.1 Pundamilia nyererei | reverse complement strand
ATAGATGGAAAATGAGTTTTAACAAACTCTGATTTGTGGGTCACGTCACCTGTGGTTAGTGTTACTGGTTTCTTTGGAACATAATACTGGGCCATCTGGCTTAATGATTCGAGGATGCTGTAGACACTGAAACTGATTTTGCATGTTTGCTAATTATGTATTTTTAAGCCCAACAAGCAGTCCGCCTGCCTTCTTACTCAGCCACTGAGAAGATCCTTAGTGCTGTGTAACCACGATGGAGTGTGTCAGCTGACTTCTGCCGCCTGTGCTCAGACAGCCACACTAGCAAGCTGATGTTCTAGCAAGCTGAGCGTGGACACATGTAGTGTGTTACCTCTTTGTTTAGGCATCTTTATATTGCAGAGAATCTAATAAAGATTGTAAAGAGCAGCAGGATGTATTGACCTGTGGTGTAGTTTGCTCCAGGCCCGGATACTGTTAACATTAAATGTTTCTGAGAAAATGCTGTTGGGACAGCAATGTTAAGTCCCAGCCAAAATGGTTGTGGTTTGATTGGGGAACTTAATTATAAAGCAGATGACCAGAGGGCACATTGTTTCCAAGTCAGGCCCTTTCTTAGAAATCAGGAAATATGGATCACATCAGTGTAGTTGTGTAGCTATGAAAAAAAGCAAAGCAATACATCTGTATGTGTTTTCTTTAATATATTTGATAGAGAGTCTTTTTGGTAGTTTATTTGGTAGTTAGGGTTGGATCAGGTGACCCTGAATCCTCCCTTAGTTACACTGCAATAGGTCTGGGCTGCTTGGGGCTTCCCATCAGTGTTTCTTTTTCACTCGCTATATGTTTATACACCACTCTGCTTTTAATCAGTAGTTATTATTCATCTCTGGCTCTTTTCAGCCTGTCTTTGACCTGTTTTCCTCCCCTTACCCCAACCAGTCATGACAGGTTGCTGCCCCTCCCTGAGCCTGCTTCCTGCAGAGGTGTTTTTCCTGTTTAAAGGAAGGTTTTCCTCCCCACTGTCGCCAAAGTGCATGCTCAAAGGGGATCATATTGTTGCTTGGGTTTTCTTGTTTTCTTTGTATTGTTATAGGATCTTTACCTTACAATATAAAGCACCTTAAAGCAGTTGTTGTGATTTAGCACTATAAGTAAAACTGAATTGAATTGAACTGAATAGTGCCGCGCAGTCCTGCACTGTAATACTTTCAATAAAAGGTAGACATCTGATGTTAGCATGGTTTACAGTTCTCATATCTAGAAGAGATATAGCATTAATATTCCATAATATGCAGTGTACATCATGATTATATTGATTATACAGTTTATGTCACAGTAGTGTAATTAACACATCAATTTCTTCAAAGTCTCCAAAGTGACGTAGTTAGTTATATATTTAAAAAATATATAAGAAAACATTAGGTTAAAACTTCTTACACTTTCTTAATAGCATCCACGCTATTTGCTTTAAAACTACACTCTCCAGCCACTTTATTAGGTACACCTAATTAACACAAATTAGCCAGTCACATGGCAGCAACTGCTTGCATTCAGAAATGTTGAATGTGGGAAGAAAAGTAATTTTAGTGACTTTGAATGTGGTAAAGTTCTCGGTACATTTCAGAAACTGCAAAGCAGTAAAGCATGGATCCATCTGGCCTTGTATCGATATTTCAGGATGATAGTGGTGTAATAGTGTGGAAGATATTTTTTCGTTGTACTTTGGGCCCATTAGTGCCAACTGAGCCTTGTTTAAACACCACAACCTACCTGAGTATTGTTGCTGACCATGTCCATCTCTTTACAACCACAGTGTAGCCAACTTCTAATGGATTCTTCCGGCAAGCTAACATGCCATGTCACAAAGCCCAGTTTAGGCTCCAATGGCCTCCGATGGCCCTGATTTTAATCCAGTAGAGCACGTTTTGGATGTGGTGTAACAGCATATTCACACTGTGCATGTGCAGCTGATAAATCTGCAGCAAATATGACATGCTATCATATCAACATGGACAAAGATCTTTGAGGAATGTTTCAAGCATTTTATTGAATCTATTTCACAAATAATTAAGGCAGGTGTAACTACTGAAGTGGCCGAGTATCTGTGGTAAAAAATAATACACAGACAAGCCGCCGCCAAACAGCATCGTGAGAAGCACTGACTGCCGGGTTTACACATAGAATAGGCAAACAGTAAATGTCAGCTGGCCTCATTACACCTGCACTGAGCATGACTGTGGATAAGGATGCATTGATTTTAATGGTCCAGTCCTTTTAGATAAACAGTCCTGCAGGATCTGCGACCTTTTTATCTGATTTCAGTGGCTTGCAAAAAGCTAGAGCAGATAACACAGTGTACTCGCAATGTTCAAGATTACTCTCTCTATCGTCTGAATTCATCTGGTCTCACTGTGCTGGACATGTGTGTGTTTATAGCCAGATAAAGCTGCAGGTCTTATCTCTGAGCCTCCTGGTGTTCCTCTCACTGCTCTCTACACCTTCTTATTTTCACGTTCTCTCTTTAGTTTCCTCATCTCTTTCTTTTCATGCCGCTGTGCAGCTTCTCATCGCATCCAGTTGCTGTTGTGCTCGATGGCAGTTGAAGATCAAGCAGGAAATTGAAGTCCAATCACTGAAAACTCGCTCTTTGTTCCGTTTGAAAGGGCTGGCGTTAAAATGTCTTTATTTGTCAATAGATTGAGCGCAGCGAGCGAGTGGGTTTGCAATGATAAAGCTGAATGATGAGTCCTCACTCAAGGACTTTAATAACCATGGTTAGCCTACTTATGCCATTCAGCCACAAGCTTTTTAAATGGAGTTGTGTAATGGAGTGATGTTGTCGCAGAATTACAAAGGATTCGGTCTAATTATATGGCTCTGGCTTGTTGTTTGAAAAGACCGTGTGTGTGTGTGTGTGTGTGTGTGTGTGTGTGTGTGTGTGTGTGTGTGTGTGTGTGTGTGTGTGTGAGACAAAGCGAGCCGAGCCTCAGCCTGCTGTGAACTGGGTAACTGCTGGTTGGCGGGGGATCACTGTGATACCCATCTGCCATGTGAGTTTTACATCTGCCTGACAGTCATGTGAAGCTTTTAAACTAATGTGGGTCCTTCAACACCTGTGACCTAAAGTATAATTTCACATTTTTCTCTACCTTGGAACAATCTTCACATATCCAATATGTACAGTGGCTGTTCAACATGGTTGAATTAAAACACAAAACAAAAACAAAACATAAAGGTCTGAATAAAAGTTGAAAAAAACAGAATGGAAGGGGAAAAAAACAAAACTCACAAAACACAGCTGATGGATTTTTAGGTAAGATGGAAAAGTTGTGGAAGTGACAGAAACCAAAACATGTAAAAGAATTTACTGAGACATACTTGAAAAGGATTCAGAAAAAGATGCAAGGTAATGTGTGTTTTAATCACATAATTCATATAATATTGTAAACATTTGTTTGCTTTTAGCCGTTTTCTGTTTTGTCTCCCCAAAACACTTCTCTCGTTCTTCTTTGTGAACTTTTACTGCATTATTTTTTCTGTTCTTCTGTTGTTTTTGCAGCCTTTTTCTATTTCAGTGCATTTGAACTCACAGGGCCACCGTACACATGGTCTTTTACATTGGTGCAGTTTTTTTCTCCTATCCACAGCAGGAAAATCCACATTCCTTAATCTATGCAAAAATGTCAAAGTTTACGTGAAGTTAATATGTCTCACTTCACAAAAATGTGGTGCTAGTGTAAATGATATCGTTCTTTAAAGTCACTTATAATACGACTTCACCTGCAGTTTTGGTTTGGTTGGACGGGGACACTTAGTGTCAATACCCACATTAGTTTAATTTTACTGTAAGAGCAAACCTTTAGCAGTGTCCATGTCTGATCTGGCTCAGAGTCGGTCTATTTCAAAAGGATGTGGGCACTGATTCCTGTACTTGACCATGGACTCAAATCTGAGTACAGCAGTAGTTCATTCAAATTCAGTGTAAGAAAAAGCTCAAATAATCATTCAGCTATTTTAGATCACTGCGTTCATATTTTTTGGTAGACTACTTTATTTTTGTCTCTCACAGGGTTGTCAGTCAGCCACACTCACATTTACACAAACTCAATTAAGAGTCAGGATGAGGAGAACGTTCAAACTTGACACCACACAGAGAGGCTCGAGCCAACAGAACGATTTGGTACGTGCAGATTAAAATACTTTGTATGCTGATTTTGAACTATGGTTTAGATTTAAAAGGATCAGCTCACTAATTTTGGACATCAAGATTATCTTATCTTATTATTAATGTTGTATACCACTAACCAAATTATGAATAGATAACAAAATCTGATATTGTTTATGTTTTCACAAGTAAAAATAATGTTTTGTGTCCAGTATTTTTATAGAAAAACCATGAACCATACCACACACATCCTGTGTCTGGAAGACCCTATCTCTACCTTTAGGATTAGGCCCTTAAGCCCAGCATAACTAATGCAGCATAACTCTCTTAGTTATGCTGCAGTAGGTGTAGACTGCTTGGGGAATCCCATGATGCATTGAGTATTTCCTCTTTAGTCACCTTTCTAACTCACTATGTGTTAATAGACCTCTCTGCACTGAATCATAGTTGTTATTATTCTCTGGCTCTCTTCCACGGCATGTCTTTATCCTGTCTTCCTTCTCTCACCCCAATCGGTCACTGCAGATGGCCCCGCCCCTCCCTGAGCCTGGTTCTGCTGGAGGCTTCTTCCTGTTAAAAGGGAGTTTTTCCGTCCCAATGTCGCCAAAGTGCTTGCCCTTAGGGGGTCATATGATTGTTGGAGTTTTCTCTGTATTTATTACTGTAGGGTCTACCTTACATTATGAAGCACTGTTGTTGTGATTTGTCACTGTATAAATTAAACTGAATTAAATTGAACTACAGCATTTGAAGCCTAAGCTAGTGTCTAATGCCCTTCACTGGCTTTGCATTGATTTGAAGGTTGAGAAGGGCAAACATTTCAGAAATTACTCTGTTGAAAGTAAAGGTTGCTCACCCCTCTCTCTTTATCAGTCGATATCTTCCCTTCTTTCCATGGTCAGATGAGGGTGCTATGTGTATTTGCAGCATCTGTTATCATCTGGTACACTTGCATTATTTTTTCTGTAGCAAAAGACACCAATATGGACTTGCCTCACCATTTATGAGACTTTTACACAGTCCATCAAACGTTTCTGGTTTCAGCCTCAAAGGAATGCTAGTTTCTTTTCATGCTTGTTACTGTTAGCTAACTAAGCTTGATGATGAATTTGGACCGAGGAACTCTTGTCACCCCAGACTTGACTGAAGCTATTGAAGCTTAGTTTCTGCTGATACTGTTCTCGCTTTTCCTCAGGTGGTTTTTGGTGGGGATCAAAGTGTTGTTAGTTGTAGTTTTCTCAAAAAACAGGAAGTGATCAAATTTTTGTGTCACATATTTTGTCATTCTTCTTGTCATGAATTGGGGCTTTGATGTGTCACACTGTATAAATTACCACCATTTGGTGGGATCAAGTCTGAGCAGGCTTGATTACTTTTGACAGCTTGCTTCTGTATTTATGAGGAACTACAGAGTGCCTACAGATAGAACAAGTCAGTAATTCATTAAAAATTATATTGCAGTAATAATGCATGATTGCTACAAAATCCCAAGACACACTAACGTGACTCAGCAAACCATTTGGTCACCACTGGTTTCTCATCCTCTGCAAGGCTGTGGAGGGCTCACTATGCATAAGATGAACAGTCCTCCAGTGTATGCAAGGCTTGCAGATGATATTTGTACAATGAAAAGCTCCTATATCTGATCCCACTGTGTTTAACACATTGTTTTTTGCACCTTGAGATTCAAATAGGCACATTTTTTCCTTCTGCACAGTATGAATAATTTTGCAGTAGGTGGATTGTGAAAATGTTTCTTTGTGCATTTATTTATTTCATTACTCATCAAAAGATGCAAAATCTGTCACTGTGAATGAATGCAACTCACATTTTTTATCACGTAGTTTTTAGAATTTGTTTCCCACGTTTTATAGAAAACCCCACTCACGATTTTTTCACTATCGAAACACTTTGTATAACTAGTTTCTTATATCAGAGCCTGTCTTTTAGTACGCTAGTCTGCCCATATACTGTTAATGATGCTATCAGACTGACAAGGTTCTACACAGAAGAACTCCATCAGGTAGCATAGCATAGCATCTTTATTTATAACGCACTTTACATCCAACAGTGTTGGCCAAAGTTCTACAAATATAAAACAAAGAGAAAACAGTTTAAATTACATATAGAATATCTAAAAATTAAAAATAATATAATTAATAAGAAACAGGTACAACAAGCCTGTTAAAATCACGAGCTGCTGAACCTTAAAGGCCTCTAACATCATGTCTGTTCTCTCCTTTTCTCGCCATTTCAGTGCAGTGTCTGGAAATGACCACTAAACGGAAGCTGATTGGCCGGCTGGTGCCGTGCCGTTGTTTCCGTGGTGAAGAGGAAGTGATCTCAGTGTTGGACTACTCCCACTGCAGCCTGCAGCAGGTCCCCAAGGAAATCTTCAGCTTTGAGAGAACTCTGGAGGAGCTCTACCTAGATGCCAACCAGATTGAGGAATTACCCAAGGTACCCCTGAGTCATATGTTAATTTTTTCCTGATATAACTCTTCTTCCTTTTACTGACCTCTTTTGGGGGGTTTACTAATCCTTATGCCTTTTTTAAAATTTCTTCTTCTACTATTAAGCTTTTACTACTAAACTAAAATCTGCTTTTTCTGACAGTTGATCAAATTCACAATTAATAGCTGTTCATCCACTGGTACCCTGAGTAACAATTAGGGATCACAAACTGCCTTTTCACTTCACCCACTCAGGTTTATTGAGCTAGTTCTGCACCTTTTTTGTACAGTTGTGTATGCGATGCTGACCATTAGTCATGTTGCTTTGTTTATGATTTTTTCGAATTTGGATTTCGGATGTGAAACACTGATGCTAACTTAAAATGCCCTCTCACTATTTTGTGGCGATACCCTTACTGGGCAATATTGATACATTAATATGAGTTCACACTGGGAGCTGCACAGAAGCAGCCCACGTGGGGACTGCTGATGCAGAACGCCCTTCTAAAATTTCAAGGAGAGTTACAGGTGCTGCTTATTAAAGGGCCGTCACATTTTATGGATATCCTGGCCTGGTTTAAATGACAAAGATGTTGAATTAGATTTCTAAATATAGCCAGCATGAATGGAGACAGTCTAATAAGGATGTATGAGATGAGATGTGCGACCTCGCATTTAACTTGCACAAAAACATTCTGCTCAGTCTTGACAATGTATGTCTGTGCCAGCAATGCATATTAAGTCTCTGGCTCCAATGTGAGTGAGTTGGGCAGCTTCTACATGTGTGTGATTGTTTAGAAGGCTCTGTTACAGTGGCCTGCTGTGACCTCTCCACTCAGAGCAGATTTGTCCATTTTAGAATATATATGCTGTGGCTTATGTGCTGTACTTTTTACTGAAGAGAATGTCCTAGAATTAATGAAGGTGACATATTGCCTGGTCAATAAAATAACAAAAATATATATGATCTTCAGAATTAAAATCACCTGCTTAAGATTGGGTCAGTTCTTCCCCCAACATGCCTCCAAAGTAGCTTTGGTATGTCTGGGCATGGACAAGGAAACCATAGATGTGTCACTTGACGTTGGTCTACAAGTGATGGCAGCAGAGTCTTTGGATCCTGAATAAGCCCAGATGTTTGATCAAGTTTGGATTTGGGAACAGTGGCACGGTAGTGCAGTTATTAGCACTTTCACTACGTAGCAAGAAGTGGTTTTAGATGTGGTGAGGGTTATTTCTGTGTGGAGCCCGTGCTGCCGTAGTTTCTTTCTAGGTACCTCCCACAGCCCAAAAACTTGCACATTGATCTGCAGGAAAGAGGCTGCTGCCTCTTCAAATGTTTTGAGGGTTTTGCAACAATATACTACAGCTAGCTAGTACTTTTTAAAGTAGCATAGAACACATCACATCAAGAAGGTCCTGAGTAAATGTGGTTATCCCAGCTGGACTTTTGTCAAAGCTGGGAAGGCACCTATAGAAAGTTCCAGCTGATCCAGAAGAGAAGGACAACTGCTGCCTAAGCGAAAAGCCTTAGTGACCCATACGTGTCAGGAGTATCGGAGCAGTTGAGACGCATTTTTTCTAAACACCGTGTCTCTGTGGCTTTTACACCCCAAAAAACGCTGAACCAAAAATTGGTCCACCCCAAGGATCGGGTCCCCTGACACAAACAGAGTAACATAATGTACGCTGTTAAGTGCCAGGAGGACTTCCAGGATTTATACATCAGGGAAACCAAACAACCTCTGGCAAAGCGGATGGCACAACACAGAAGACCAAACTCGTCAGGTCAGGACTCTGCAGTCTATTTACACCTACAGGCCAGTGGACACTCTTTCAATGATGAGGATGCACGCATCCTGGACAGGGAGGAACACTGGTTTGAACGGGGCGTCAAGGAGGCCATTTACGTGAAAAGGGAAAGACCATCTCTGAATCGAGGAGGGGGCCTGAGGGTACATTTTTGCCATCTTACATGCTGTGATTGCAGCCATTCCTCAACTCTCTGTGAATGGTACTCATGGCCATTGATCTCACTGATCAATGGCCATGAGTACTGATCAATGATCAATAGTCTTTGATCAGTGGTTGTCCATCAATGGTCATGAGAATTTGCATCCCTGCAAGGGCAGGGATAGCTCAGTAGGTAGAGTGGTGGCCCCATGATTGGAAGGTCGGGGGTTCAACTCCACTGAACTGCTACCCTGAGGTACTGCATTGGTGGCTGCCCACTGCTTCACTGGGTGAATGGGTTAAATGCAGAGGAACTATTTCCCTATGGGGACTAACACATTACATTACGTTACATTACATATTAATGATCTGACCTCACAGTTATTGTGCAATGTACTGTTTATAAGACTGGGGAAACCTGCAGTCAGCTTAGAGTGAAAAAGTCACATAGATGAGTGACGAAACATTTCTTGCATTGAAAACGCTTTGTCCAGATGAACAGAATCAACCTTTTGGGACCAGGGACCCAATTTTCCAAAAAGCCATTGCAAAATAATAAGATTATTAGTTTAATCCACTTTGTATGCTATTGGGTTTTTTTGGTGTGGCTAATTACTGTATATTCATGAGGGTCATGTTGCATAAAACTAAAAGTGCAAGTACTACACTAAGAACGTTCAATGTTCAATTCTTCTATAAGTTTGGGAAGAAGTTTAGAGAGACTGTATTGTATATGAGACTACATTAATTCAGGGTATGCAAATTTGTCATTTTATCTTGACAATAGCTGTTAGCATATCTTCCTGAAAACCAGCCCATTCTTTTATGTCTTCTTTAATAGACATTTGTTTTTGGTCTATATCTTTTGATGTATTTGCGTTACCCTAATAAGTCATGTTGCGCTCAGAAGAGGACATTGTGGCCTTTCCAATGATATCTCATGTGTTCAGGTGGCCTCTTTTAGCTCCAAATAGGCAGGACATTGAAAGATATTTGTTTCCTTAGGTCTCGGGAGGATATAATAGCTTTTACTTAGCAACCAAAACCGCTAATATTGCAGTTGCTTTACTATTGTTATATTTAAGCAATGAAAATATTCCCACTTTGATGACATTCATATAAAAATAGCCATATTGGCAAGCAAGAGGATTATAACCCAGCTACTGTAGCTAGCACAATGTTTATTTTTTAAATTGATATTAGCTAAAACTTGAAATATTATTGCTCTACTGGCTTATTATCAGCTGCCTTATTGTTGCTATATAATAATCAGATACATTTATGAAGAGAAACACCTTTTGGCTTCATACCATAGTGAGTCTGTAGAAAAACTGTCAAGGTTAGCTTAGCTTGGTCATTGAGAGTAATATGCTTGCTGAGCCCATATACTTCACTATTTGGCCTAAAACTCTGGCCTTATCTCTGGATGTTAAATGCAGCCGTTATTGATTCTAGCAGGCAGCAAGAGTGATTGAAAGTTTTGTTAAAATGCAGGGAGTTAAGATTGAGTGAAGCTGTTTTACTATCTAGTTACGTTTTTTCTTAACCATTGTGTTGCTGCTCATTTAGAATCTGGTATACAAGAATCACCTTTTAGTTTTGACCATTTGCTTTGTTATATTTTTTACATGGGTATTTCTGAATTCCTAGAGCATTTATCACATTTACATACCCCCAAATTCTTTCATTTTTGTATATATTTTCTTATTAGCATAATTTTTCTGTTTAGGAGCACATTTGTCTAGATGTCTTTTCCTTTCAATCTATAATGTGTTTTGTCCTGTGGGAAGACATTACATTTGCATTATTAATAGACAAGTGCTGCTAAAGTGGCCTAGCTTTTTGAAAAACATTAAGTGCCTCATGCCTCCAGGTGACGTTCCTGCCAAGATCATAATTCCTTTATCGTCCCTCTTTGTGTTCCCACAGCAACTCTTCAACTGCCAGGCCTTGAAGAAGCTGAGCATGCCAGATAACGACCTGTCCAACCTGCCCACCACCATCGCCAGCCTGGTGAACCTGAAAGAGCTAGACATCAGTAAAAACGGTATCCAGCCTAAACAACCCTGGTTTAAAATAACAGGACGAAACCTTATAATTGCAATACCGAAACTTCACAACGAAGAAGAAGAAACAAAACCAGGTGGTCCAGACTTTTGTGAAACTAAACATCATGTATGACTCTCTTCCTGTCAAACAGGAATCCAGGAGTTTCCAGACAATATAAAATGCTGTAAAGGCTTGTCTGTGGTGGAAGCCAGTGTCAACCCCATCACCAAGTAAGACACAAACTGTACACTCTGCACATTACTGCACAGCTGAACCTGTTACACATTACTTCAGTCTCTGGTTTGATGGCTGTCAACCTTAATGTTTACAAGCTAGGTTGAAAAATTGAACATTGTGCATCTAATTACTGCAAGCACGCAGCCTCTGGATAACAACCACGGTGAAAACGCTGACTGCATCATCATAAGAACAAACATCTCTAAGACGTTCACTTTGGCTTGGGTATATTTAGGAAGCAAATTTCAGTTGAAGAAAGGAAAGCGTGGTTCAAGTTTGTTTGATTGCAGCGTTTCACACTTTTACAGGTCACCCTGCTTTTACATATTCATATTTATGTAGCACCAGAGAGGCTGAATATTTTATAATAATTGGCTGCATCCATAAACCCTGTACAGCCATGCTTTTGTATTCATATCCCGTAGAATCAGTATTGGCCTGCAGCAGAAGTATTTCAGTAGAGCGCTGGTGTTGTTTATCATTATACTTTGAGCATCAGGTGTTACACTTGTAATTGCTGTTTTCTTATCGGTGTATTAATGCCACGAAGCAAAACTAGAGTCAACCACACAGTATCCTGCAGGTTTCCCATGCTTTGTGTGTGTGTGTGTGTCACTGTGTGTGTGTGAGGGAGCGTGTGCACGCAGCAGATGAGTCATCCGCAGGCTAACAGCAGTTAGCTGTTTCTGCAGGGGTTGTTATGGGAACTTTGTCTGTGTCTTGTTCCACTGAGGCCGTTCAAGGACGCACACCTTTTTCATCTTTCTTGTTTTGCACAATTTCTTTCTGTCTTTCTTTCCCAGACTCCCAGATGGTTTTACGCAGCTCCTGAATCTGACCCAGCTCTTTTTAAACGATGCCTTCCTGGAGTATCTGCCTGCTAACTTTGGGAGGTAAACTGACTGTTTCTGATAGCTTGTGATTAAGTACTTTGGTGAACAGAGTCTCTATTTTTGTGCACATACAGGTTCATTAGCCTTCACAGTTTGCTAATGAATTTGTTTCCAGTTAACCAGTTATCCATCTTTACCTCATCACTATACATTTTAGCATTTTATGCAGGTCATAGTGTGCTACTGTTTGCTAGAGCATATGAAAATCTATATGTTGCAGGTATTCTCTGAATGGATGAATACCAGTGGGTGTTGATCATATGTAATGCTTTCAGTGTCAAAATGGGTTTGGCACTGTTTTGTACCAAATTAAACGGGGCTTGTTTCTCTTATTTGACCTGATGTAACTTCCCAAGCATTAGCTGTTGCAGTCGATAGATTGTTATTGCATTGAATTAAGTTTCATGTGCCTTCTGGCTTTTCAGACTCTCCAAACTACGGATCCTGGAGCTGAGGGAGAACCACCTGAAAACAATGCCAAAGTGAGGCAAACTGCCATGTGTGTGTGTGTGTGTGTGTGTGTGTATGTGTGTGTGTGTGTGTGTGTGTGTGTGTGAGAGAGCGAGAGAAACATTTAGTCTCATGTGTTCCTGAGTGTGCGATTGCATTTCCAGATCCCCGGATAAAAACTGTATTTATCTCTGCAGCTGTTTTCAAATACTGACGAAGCCTGATATAACATCAGTGTGTCACTCATAACTGTTTTAAATGTTTGCGGTTTAATGTTATGTAGCTGACTTTATCCTCACCATCACCACAGAGGACAGCTCCACTACAAACTGCTTCTAGACTCAATAACCTTGTACAGCACTTGGAGATTAACAGTGATTTCAGTAACAGTGTCTTGTGAAAAGTGGTAATATTAATGCCAGTTACTCTACCAATGCAATTGCTAAACTTAATCACAAAAGCTAATGAAATTTGTGTTCAGTTGATTATGTCTTTGTTGTAAAAATGCGTCTTGGAAATATATCTTATATGACTGGAAAGCCTGCTAGTTTCCCCTTTAAAGGATCCACATTTGTAAGGAAAATGCATCTGTGGGTTAAAGAGCATAGTTCAATATGTGGGTTGTGCCTATGAAAAACTTGCCAAATGTTCTCTGCCTGTGCTAAACAGTAAATTCTGCTGTATACGTATGCTACATGCTAAAGTCACCGCAGTACAGGGGTTTGCATGGGCTCAAAACTTCTAACAAACTGAGTAAGTTTGTCAGAAGTCACAGCGTAAGAATTCACTGTGTCCAAATTCAGATGAAGTATTTAAAATTTTAAATGTGTGCTGTGAGGTCTTTGGTGCGTACAATTTTAAATTTATGTACAAAATGGCAAACCTGTACTAATCAGTGGATTCTTTCCTCTCAGGTCCATCCACAGACTGACACAGCTCGAGAGGCTGGATCTGGGTAGCAATGAATTTTCTGAAGTGGTGAGACCAGCTATGGCATGTTTTAGAAATGAAATTAGCAAATGTGGACATGGAAAATTAAGAGAAGCAGAAACATAAAAGGTTGAACTATACAGTATGTTTAAGCTACTAAACAATAAAGTAACACAACCAAAAGTGTTATCTGTAAATGAACTGCAGAAAAGAAAGGCTGCACCTGTACATAATTAGTAGTCTCAATATAAATGCGAAGTCTAAATGTATAATTTATAGCGTGTGTTCAGTGAAAATGTCGGTTTTTCTTTTCGCATGTCAGCCGGAGGTGTTGGAACAGATCCACAATCTGAAGGAGCTATGGCTTGATAATAACTCTCTGCAGACTATACCAGGGGTGAGCAGAAGTTGGGACAAAAAGCTTCATGTGAGCATATACAGTTGAACATGTCTATGCTTTTTTCCGATTTCTGCTTATTCGTCTTTACTCTGTTCTTTTCTCCCCGCACAATAGTCAATAGGGAAGCTTCGTCAGTTGCGGTACTTGGACTTGGCTAAGAATCGTATCGAGACATTGGACGCGGACATTTCGGGCTGCGAGGCTTTGGAAGACCTGCTGCTATCCTCTAACATGCTGCAGCACCTTCCTGACTCTATAGGTATACACATATGGACACGCAAACGCACACAAAAACACTATGAGTCATTCAGAAAATGTTACCTACTTTATACTTTTACCAAACTGGTCATTCTGTTGTGCTTTTGTGGAGGCCAATTTAAGATTTGATAAGTAAAGCTAACATTGTTAGCTAAGTTGCATAAATGCTGAAAACAGAGAGAAACAGCTAGCCTAAATTCTGTCATTTTCCAAACATAAACAAAGACTCTGAGTAGCCTAATGACTTTAAAAGTAATGAAAGCAAATGGAAATTTGTTAGCTTCATTTTAAGTATATACCAGTAGGGCAGCAGCACATATTTAAATAAAATATTGGATATTTTAGCATATTTTTATTTAGCGATGATTATCCACACAGCGTTATTGCCACAGGCAAAAGGCAGAAAAGTCACCAGCAGCACTGAGGGTAGCTGGCTGTTAGAGGTGGGAATCACTAGGCACCCCATAATATATTATATCAATACTTTGATACTATAGTAACATTGTACAATATGCCAAGTATTGCAAAACCATACCTCAATTTATCATATTGTTTCAACTGTCATCAGAGTTAAACTTTGTCAACAAGACTAAAGTTATCTCACTTTAGTTATTTTTTTGCCATAAAATGAGATTGTCAAGCATACCGACACGAAAACCTCCCAAACCCTACCGTAAGGCCACTGTTGGGGGTAACGTGTTAATCACATTACATTTTTACATTTTTACATTCATACATTACATTCAGTAATTACAATACAATTATGATTATATTGTTACTGTCGTGACAAAGGTTCTTCACTTATCTAAGCTTCAGGCGGATAGAAAGAAAAAAAGCCTCAAACAAACATGTTTTGTCTTCCTGTGTGTTTGAGCTGCAATCAGCTGATTTCAGTTCGGTAGAGCTGATTTAGGGAAATCTGGAAAATCTCATGATGGTGGTGCATGCGATGAGCCCTCTTGTTCATAATATTCCCAGAGTATTTTTATTTTATTTAATAAAATAGTGACATTGCCATCCCTATATTAACACAATATTGCAAGCATATTGACACTACCGATAAATGCCACACATTATCACTGTGCTGTAGTTTGAATTCCTAGGTGTGTGTGACTGTGCTGACTGGGGTGTTTTTCCATTCATTGCCAAGAGGTTTGCTGAAAGAGAATTTGGAGCTAAATAGTGCCTTGTTTACCTGCAACCTAAGCATCAGAAACTGTTCAGTAAATTGGTCATTGTTTTCAGAGATATTTGCAGTTACGATAAGAAACGCTGGAAACATTAAACCCCAGTTGTTTTTGATTGTGGCATTGCTTGGCTGTTTTTCATGTGTAGCCAGGATTCAGGGTCAGCTTTTCACAGTCTGTAGATAATGTAAAGCAGGGGTGGCAACTCCAGGCCTCAAGTGCCAGTGTCCTGCAGGTTTTAGATGTGTCCTTGATCCAACACAACTGATCCAAATTGCTAAATGACCTCCTCAGCATGTCTCGAAGTTCTCCAGAGGCCTGGTAATGAACTAATCATTTGACATTTGGACACCGGCACTCGAGGCCTGGAGTTGCCTACCCCTGGTGTAAAGAGTCACTGTACACCAACGGTTGAGGTGTTTCTGTGTGGAGTTTGTATGTCATGGTTGTGTCTTGGTTCTCTGCAGATACTCGGAAATCCTCCCACAGTCCAGAGACACTCATACGTTTTTTTAAACTCCTGTTTATTTCCATATTCATCTTCTTTTTCTAACAACCACAGGGAGCAAGTGGAGATGAATGTACTGCAGCACCTGAGCCACAGGTTTGAGGCCCCTGCTCTAGGAACAGAGTAATTTTGCATGTGTGTGTGTTTGCAGGAATGTTAAAGAAGCTGACAACACTAAAGGTAGATGACAACCAGCTAACCTCACTGCCTAACACCATTGGGAGGTAAGAAAAATGCACACACACTCCATCAAAGCCAAATACACATCTATACTTTTATAGTGTATACTTTTTTTTCTTCAAAAAACTTTAAAAGCTCCTTCAGCAGAACCTGCTGTCATTTTAGATGATCTCCACAGGTGACATGTATCGTTGGTGGGTTGTTGTTTTCCTTGTTTACTGCTGTTAGCTGCTGTGTTGTTATGCTGGCTGATGACTGGGGGGGGGTTCTGTGTGTTGTATTTGCTGCATTGCCGCGGCGTTAGTCCGAAGCCCAAGCAAGGGTGAGTAACATTAGCCTCCTGGATCCGGGGGTGTGTTCAGAGACAGACAAATGTTCAGCTGTGTTACAGATACAAGAATTCATGCTTGCTGCCACATGCTGTCCATGTGGGAAAGATCTTCACATTAATACATGAATTACATGCAAACATAAACACGACTTTGCATTTTCTTCTTGTTGGGACATTTGGACGTAACGTTTGAGTAAGACTCTCACTGAAAAAGTAGCATACCAGTAAAAATCTGCAGCGTTCAGATGGAAATGATTGCATGTAAAAATGATTACAGTAATGTGATTACATTCTCATTATTATCCATCACAGTCCAGATTTGGTGGCAGTAATTCCATTATTTGTTTTGGGAAAATATGAGCATTTATTAAATTAGGCAGAAGATTTTTGTTTTTGTTTTTTTTTAAATTCCACTTAAAGTGCTTTTCTTTCATCTCTCTCTCTATATTTAGAGATTAGTTAGAAGTTATGAGCTGGTAAATTTTTGACGAATGCAGTCCAAACATGGCCCAAAATTCGAGTGATATTAAACTACATCAGTTTGGATGGGAATAATTTGATTCTGTTGGGTTTTTTGGTTTGTTTGTTTGTTTTTACACGTTAAATCGATACTTTTTTCCATGTGGCTTTATGCATAAACATGTGCAGATGCCATGTTTAACATTATCATTACACTTTTGCAAGATTTGTATCTGAGCGCACTGGAAACATTTTGTCTTCCTGGACAGGTCCCAGGTTTTAGCTTCAATAAGTAGTGCTGTAGATCCATTAATTCCCCTTAAAAGGTCCTTTTCTTACCTTTAGTTTTTAAAGTGTTTCTTACTAATGATGAATGTGATCCCTTCCCAATGTTTCAGTTTCCATGTAGAATAAATACTGCATATAGACTTTACTGGATATGTGTCGAATCCACATAGAACATAAATAAATAGAATGAATACTGCTGCTGGTACTAGTACTGTTATTGTTTTGCTTATTAAAGTCTTAAAATGTTTAAAGCCTCTGCTACATTAGACATAAGAAAGGTGCCATCATGGCAGTGTACACTCACTGGTCACTTTATTAGGTACACCTTGCTAGTTGAGTCCCCTTTTGACTGCCTTCACATTTGGTAAAGATTCAACAAGTTGCTGGAAACATTCCTCAGAGATTAGTAACAGACAGCTTCATGTTTACCAAAGTGTGTCAAGAATATAGCCTAAAAATCATTACACCTACGGCACTGAACTGTTGATACAAAACAAAGTGGAATTTTATTCTGACATTATCATTAAAATGTTCCCCAGACCAGGCAATGTTTTTCCAGTCTTCAACTTTGGTGAGCTCGTGTAAATTGTGGACAGAAGGGGAACTCAGTGTTGTCTTCTGCTTCTATAGCCCATCTGCCCTTCATACCTCGGTTGTACTGAGTGGTTATTTGACTCCTTCCTATCAGCTCGGAGCAGCCCAGCCATTCTCCTCTGACCACCGACATCAATAAGGCATTTTCACCAAGAGAACTGCCACTTGCTGGATATTTCCTTGAATTTGGATGATTTTTGTCAACCCTAGTGATGGTTGCTTGGGAAAACCCCTGTAGATCAGCAGTTTCTAAAGTTTCTGTCCTGCACCAATAACCACGCCATTTTCAAATTCCATAAATCACCTTTCTTCCCCATTCTGATGCTCGGTTTGGGCAGCAGTGCGTTTTGACTATGTCTATATGCCAAAATGCACTGATTATATTTGCATAGTAACTGCAATATTTGCGTTAACAAGCAGTTGAACAGGTATACGCAATAAAGTGATTGGTGAGTGTATCCTTTTATATTTTTACTACGCATCTTAACTTGTTTGCTCATGACTAATGCTTCTATGAATGTGCATCTTGAGTATTTAAACCAGAGGGAACTGAGGTTTTTTTTCTTTTTTTGTCCTTGGAAAAGGAGGATTATAATCTTGTGATTGGGAACACAAGCAACGCTAAAAGAAAAAAACTTGAAGTTAAATGTGGGGTGTGAAAGTCCTTTCCTCTTTTCTCCTCTTGTCTCCTCTCCTATCCTTTTCCTTCCTGTCAGACCGTATGGTGGCCCAGATGGTCCGGTCTATCGGGAATAATAATAGCAGACTAATGCAATGTTAACAGTGACAGTACATTAATGTAAAATTGTTGTCTCATTAGCATTAGCCTGCTGTTAGCGTGATGCTAGGACAATGATGGCAGTCAAAGGGGGCGGTCATAGTGTCCTGTAGTGGGCCTGCTGTGGATCTTGCTGAATAACTGAGTGGAGTGGAGAAATTGAGATCCAGGTTGAAGAATTTTAAGATACCCAAAGGGGATGAGATGGGTGGCCATCAAATGAGGCCAAATTCATATTAAGTCATTTATTGATTGATGGATTCTTCAATGTGTTGATCTTTTCCCTCTCTCTCAACACTCGCCACTTATTAACTGGTGCAAATTTTCCTTTTCATCATAACACGTTTAAAGATGTGGCAGCTGACAGTCGTCGTGTTTGTTGCTGTCAACAAATCCCATGAAAAGTCTGAAACTAGGTAAACATGTCTGTGGAGCTTACTCCAGCACAAACCTAAGCAAAAAACTTTGAAAACATTTTGTGTGTAAATGCCTCAGAGATATACCTTCTGTACAAATGTTCATTTAAGTGAGGTAACACACTATTTTAATACACTTTTAATTTATCGTGATAGTGTGTGAGGCTGACGTGTCACCAAGTTAAATGATGAGGCTCATTTAATGATGTGTGTGTTGGACAACAATAGTACTCTATTGCTCAAACAAAAAATATATATCAGGCTTTGGATACATATACAGTACTCCCCACCCCCCATCCATTCATTCCTTGTTTCAGTCTTATCACATGATGTGTTGACAGCTGTAGGAATAACGAATACTGCAATTCTTATTCTTTCATGTCTGAGTAATTTAATGTTACAGAAGAGATTGTGTTGCCTGCAGAATGATTTCCTTTCTATCTCTGTCATGCTCTCTCTGCCTCTTCCTTCCTGCCTTTGTTCCTTCCACTCAGTCTGTCTCTACTGGAGGAGTTGGACTGTAGTTGTAATGAGTTGGAGTCGCTGCCTCCCACCATCGGCTACCTGCACAGCCTGAGAACCTTCGCTGCCGATGAGAACTTCCTCTCAGAGCTGCCCCGCGAGGTATGGAGATGAAGACACATCTTGAAATCTTTGCACTTCTATGTCCATTACTTGAAAAAAAAAGCCTTTTGAAATCAGATGAATCTTTTTGATACAGCATGTATTATGTGCACGAGTGCACACGGTTACTTTCTTAACATGGCAGACTTCTCAGCAACAAACTGTGTCCGCTGGCAGTGACTTACTGAAGTCTCTGTAAGCCTGTGAAGCAATTTCTACCCAGTGATATTTTCTGGTTTCTCTTAATCTTTTAATGAGATTATGTGCGTTAGATGATCATCTCCTCAAATTCTTTGTAATTTTACTTTGCAAGATGTTATTATGAAGCTGTTGAACCCCTCCCTGTCCATAATTCTTAAAGCCAATCTGGGCCACTCGTTTTCCTCCTAACCATCTTCCTAATTAACCTAATTAGCTCCCACTAATGACGTTCCTCTTGGTGTTTCTTTACATTGAAGAACTTTTGTCATGGTCCTGGGTTTTTGTGTCCTTGTGTTTTGGTTCATGTCTTGATCATAATTAATAATAGTAGTTTCAGTTCCCTCAGTGTTTCCTGTCTCTTCCTTCTTGTGTTTCAACTTCCTGTTAGTGCCTTTTGTCTTTTGGTTACTTCCTGTTTTACTTTGAAGGTTTGTTTTTTGTTGTTCTTATTCTAGTTTGCATTTGTTTTTCCTTCCTTTGAGATTGCCAGCTTTGCTGTAATTGTCTTCACCTGTTGTTGATTGATTTCACTTGCATTTGGGGTTTTTAGATCATTGCTGTTCCTTTTTGTGGTCAGTTATTAAAACGTCTTGTTAAACTACTTAGCCTTCACTGTACTGTACAGGGAGTGCAGAATTATTAGGCAAATGAGTATTTTGTCCACATCATCCTCTTCATGCATGTTGTC
>NW_005187473.1:1296762-1299582 GCF_000239375.1 Pundamilia nyererei | reverse complement strand
CCTCAAAAATACAACTTGCCTAATAATTCTGCACTCCCTGTATTTGGATCCACTCCAGGAGTGACACTTTTCCATGCTTTTGTTCCCATGTCCCAACTTTTTATCAATGTTTTTCTCCCATTTAGTTGAAAATTAGCATTAAATTCTTGTCCTTGTCCCAATTTTTGTTATGATTTAGTAATGATTTGTACCTAATTTTATTCTGTTTTTCTTAATCATTATTTTAGCAGTCAACCTTTTGGAAAGTGTTTTTTTGTTTGTTTTATCTGGTTCAAAGTGTGATGACAGATGTCAGCCATGTTGCAGATGTTCTTTTTCGAAGTTATTATGATGCTAGGTATTACTAGCTTAGGTTGGCTGAAGCCCATTATTGAAAGAGAAGATGATAAATCTGGATGCATTAAATATATTACATGTTTGAATGGAAAACAAAAATTATGGTCACTTTAAAAACAACATTATTACATTTTGTAAACGTAAGGTGTTGAACATTATCAAACGCACCTTACAAAGATGCACAAAAGTCTTATACTATCTGTAATTTAACACTCATCAGTCTGAAGATGTCCAGTGTAATATAGGTTAATTGTGATGCTGTGGATCTTGCTCACTATGCGATGTATATCTAATGTAATCTGACTGTCTGTGTCTCTGTGTGTTTCAGATCGGTAACTGCAAGAACGTGACCGTTATGTCACTGCGGTCCAATAAACTGGAGTTTCTTCCTGATGAGATCGGACAGATGACCAAACTGCGAGTCCTTAACCTCAGCGACAACAGGTACACCCATGCACACACACATACACACACGCAGAGACCAAGCTCCTTTATGACTCAGTAGTGAATAGATACAATGCACACACGAGCGCAAACTTTTTCAATGGTCGTTTCGGTTCGGTCTACTGTTTCCATGGGAATGGCTGAGTGTGTTGCTATGGTTATATGCTCTGCGGGCTGTACAGTGCGTGGGTGATGAAACATCTCTGGGTTTTTTTCTTTCTCACCTTCCCTCTCTCCCCCCCTCTCTGTGTGTCTCTCTCGATTAGGTTAAAGAATCTACCGTTTACCTTCACTAAGCTGAAGGACCTGGCAGCTCTGTGGCTCTCTGACAATCAGGTATCTCTTTCTCTCTGCCCACGCTCTCCAAGAGAGCACGTAGCTAACAAATGTGTGCTAACAAATGTGCAGCACAAACAAACAACGAAATCGACATTGTAATTAAATTACCACAACTATGATATGGCATGTTTTATAAAATTGTGTTTCTCTGATAGACTTTCAACCTCTTTATC
This sequence comes from Pundamilia nyererei, assembly GCF_000239375.1. Classification (NCBI taxonomy): domain Eukaryota; kingdom Metazoa; phylum Chordata; class Actinopteri; order Cichliformes; family Cichlidae; genus Pundamilia; species Pundamilia nyererei. The sequence goes on along the minus strand of NW_005187473.1, from coordinate 1,298,290 downwards.
CTTTCCTTAGTTTCTATCACATATCTGAGTTCTCATATTTAACATAAGGTCAACATATGTTCAAGTACCGCCCATGAGCCACCTCTTCTACTCGTGGCTCTGTGTAATGTCAGACAGTACATGTCCCCAACATGGTCATCTCAGAGCACAGAGGCTCATCTCACCTGCTGTTCACGGCTGCTGCTCAGTTTAACCAGTCAGTAAAGAGAGTTGTTTTAAAAAGAATGGGCAAAGGAGCTGAAAGGGCCTGCACCGAGGTTCAAATAAGGATTACTCTTCACTTTGATGATGCAAAGTAACTCTGGCAGAGCTCGAGAGTATAAATATGGAGATGAGTCACTAACAGGTCCTTTTTACTTGCCTGTCACTGGAAGGTTTTTATTGTTAATTATCAATTAGTGTCGCGTTTCATTTCTAATGGCTTTTTATCAAAACGGTGCGGCAAAGATAAATCAATAAAATAGGGAGATTTATTCACAACAGGGTGATAATGATGAAAAATACACATGCTAAATATTTTATGTCAGCTCCTGTTCATTTTCTCACTATTCTCTCCTTTGTTTTGTTTTTTAAAGACACTACAATGAACTGATAATTACTTGATTTTGTGCTTTCAGTGAGAGTTTGCTGCATGTTAACCTTCTCAGTGATAAGACAGATGCTACATAGCAATGAATCATTTTATGGGCCCTCTGAATTTGATTCTCTCTGCGATGAATGCGCTATATACAGCACAGAGAGTCCACAGAGATGATGCAGTTTTAGCTGTCATTCAGAAAAAGCAGCCAAACTGTTCTTCAGCTCTTTGAGACATTTGCATTTTTATTTTTAAGTTCAATCAAAGCCATTAAACGAAATCATGAGTCCCAAGAAGCTCGGAGCGTTATTTACCTGCTGAAGAGGAAAGCAAATTTAAAATTCAAATGCAATTTGTTTAATGGCAGAGCGTTCACACATTTACATTTAATATCACCACTTATGTCGGCATATTCTGCCTCAGTAATGAAACTCATATTCGCTCATGCTGTTTGATGCATTACAAGTGGCAACTCTGACGTCATGGGAATTCGGTCCGCATTAAAGTTTGCGAGGAAGACAGAAAGGTTTACTAGCATTGTATCCGAAAATAGAAAATGTGAACTATAATGTCTTGATGCAGTTTTAATTAGGATGTGTTGTGATATTTGTAATCTGAATGCAATGAAACATTTATTTTCCCTGTTGGGAAAATTGATTCGCAAATCCTTCCCAAGTGATTTGCATTAGCACTCGGCAGGTTTCGTTTGAAGTCGAGCTCTGCTGCAGCTGATTGTGTGAGCGATTTAAATGAGCAGCAGGCAGAAATCTTTGTTTTTAGGAAAAGGGGTAGGTGCAGGTTAAAATGAGACATAATGGAATAGATGTCATCAGTAAAAGTTCCTACAACAATACTCTGTGTGTGTGTGTGTGTGTGTGTGTGTGTGTGTGTGTGTGTGTGTGTGTGTGTGTGTGTGTGTGTGTGTGTGTGTGTGTGTGTGTGTGTGTGTTT
>NW_005187473.1:1228097-1296616 GCF_000239375.1 Pundamilia nyererei | reverse complement strand
TGTGTGTGTGTGTGTGTGTGTGTGTAACCCAGGTAAAGATTACCTGACTATAATTTTAAACCCTCGGCTGTTAATTTATGGTGTGTGTGCAGATTATCAGTCGGACAGCGACAGCTTTAATCCTACGCTGTGGGAGGAGCAGAGACAACAGAGGATGACTGTGGCCTTCGATTTTGAGGACAAGAAAGAAGAGGAAGACAACTCTGGGAAGGTCAAGGTCAGCTATATCTGTTTTGGGGTGGGAGGTGGGGGAGGGGGGTCGTATGAGATGAGTAGGGTGTCTGTTTATCTTTGTTTTTGCTATTGGAGCACCTCCAATATTAAGATTAACATGACATTTTACAAGTAAAGCATTAGTTGACTGATTGAGTGACTGATTTATTTTGAATATACAAATATTAATATTAAAGTAACAACTATAAACATAGAAAACAGAAAAGAAAGTAGATACAGTGGCTTGCAAAAGTATTCGGCCCCCTTGAACTTTTCCACATTTTTTCACATTACAGCCACAAACATGAATCAATTTTATTGGAATTCCACATGAAAGACCAACACAAAGTGGTGCACACGTGAGAAGTGGAACGAAAATCATACATGATTCCAAACATTTTTTACAAATAAATAACTGCAAAGTGTGGTGTGTGTAATTATTCAGCCCCCTGAGTCAATACTTTGTAGAACCACCTTTTGCTGCAATTACAGCTGCCAGTCTTTTAGGGTCTGTCTCTACCAGCTTTGCACATCTAGAGACTGAAATTCTTGCCCATTCTTCTTTGCAAAACAGCTCCAGCTCAGTCAGATTAGATGGACAGCAGTTTTCAGATCTTGCCACAGATTCTCGATTGGATTTAGATCTGGACTTTGACTGGGCCAGTCTAACACATGGATATGTTTTGTTTTAAACCGTTCCATTGTTGCCCTGGCTTTATGTTTAGGGTCGTTGTCCTGATGGAAGGTGAACCTCTGCCCCAGTCTCAAGTCTTTTGCAGACTCCAAGAGGTTTTCTTCCAAGATTGCCCTGTATTTGGCTCCATCCATCTTCCCATCAACTCTGATCAGCTTCCCTGTCCCTGCTGAAGAGAAGCACCCCCAGAGCAGGATGCTGCCACCACCATATTTGACAGTGGGGATGGTGTGTTCAGAGTGATGTGCAGTGTTAGTTTTCTTCCACATGTTTGCTGTGTCCCCCACATGGCTTGTGGCAAACTGCAAACGGGACTTCTTCTGGTTTTCTGTTAACAATGGCTTTCTTCATGCCACTCTTCCATAAAGGCCAACTTTGGGTGGCTGTAGCTCAGGAGGTAGAGCAGGCACCTCCAGTCTGCATGTCAAGTATCCTTGGGCAAGATACTAACCCCAAGTTGCTCTCCGATGCATCCATCGGAGTATGAATGTGTGTGAACGTAGTTTGTGATCAGTGCTCTCCTTGTTCGGCCTGTGAGTTTAGGTGGACGGTCTTGTCTTGGTAGGTTTACAGTTGTGCCATACTCCTTCCATTTCTGGATGATCGCTTGAACAGTGCTCTGTGGGATGTTCAAGGCTTGAGAAATCTTTTTGTAGCCCAAGACTGCTTTAAATTTCTCAATAACTTTATCCCTGACCTGTCTGCTGTGTTCTTTGGACTTCAAGGTGTTGTTGCTCCCAATATTCTCTTAGACAACCTCTGAGGCCGTCACAGAGCAGCTGCATTTGTACTGAGATTAGATTACACACAGGTGCACTCTATTTAGTCATTAGCACTCATCAGGCAATGTCTATGGGCAACTGACTGCACTCAGACCAAAGGGGTCTGAATAATTACGCACACCCCACTTTGCAGTTATTTATTTGTAAAAAATGTTTGGAATCATGTATGATTTTTGTTCCACTTCTCACGTGTGCACCACTTTGTGTTGGTCTTTCATGTGGAATTCCAATGAAACTGATTCATGTTTGTGGCTGTAATGTGACAAAATGTGGAAAAGTTCAAGGGGGCCGAATACTTTTGCAAGCCACTGTATAATCCCCCCAATGCTATTTAATTTACAATGAGCGCTCCTCGATATAAAATATAATCAGACATTTTATATACAACTCTACACACACAATATACATAAATAAAACTATATATACTCCACATATATAGTTCATGCTTTACATTGAGTCAGACACTCTGGGATTAGCACCCCTTTAAATCTTAAGAAAATAATCTCTGTTATGTTTGGACACAGTTCCATAATTATACACCACATGTGGATATAGAAAAACTGCTTCTGGTCATCCGCATACTTTGCACCTTAGAATTCAATTTACCCCCAAAATTAAAACGTTATCACCACGCAGATGTCATAAATGAATCCCTGCAGTATCACACAGTGCACATAAAAAATGATGCATTTAACAAGACATTGGTCAGGTAAATGATGTCACGTGTTCTTTTACACATGTGACAGGTCAGCTGTTACAGATTTCAGGTTTATATGCTACTAGGATTCATTCAGAGACCAGCTGCTTCGTCAGACTGTAGATTTCCCCCCAGTATTGGAAGCAATTGTCCTCCAGTTGCCTCTCCTTGATTTAAGTTGCAATGCTGTTTCCTGACAGAAACACATGCAGAAAACTGTGCACTTGTATGCTGAATTATGTTTGCAAGATTTCAGATAATAAGTCGTGCTTATTCTTGCTCCCTTATCAGGTTTACTTGTTTGTGACCAACGCCTTTATGCTGATCTTGGCAGATTTAAATTTGCTACTTCACGCCCTGTTTATTAAATATAGTCCTAAATGTCATGTAGGTGGAGATAAACCTAAAACGCTATCCAACACCCTACCCTGAGGACCTGAAGAACATGGTTAAGTCAGTGCAAAGTCTTGTGGGCAAAAGCGTACATGCCGGACACGCCGGTCACGCCGTACACGCCGGACACGGGCACCAGCACCAGCTGAGCACAGGCACCGCCACCTCGGCAGGAACCAACATGGAACATACACACCTCAGCAAAGAGCCATATGAACCACCGTGGCCCCTGCCTCCTAAAGAGGTACAGATTACACATACAGACACATACAGGTCAACAAGCATTTAGTCCCAAATGTATTTATTAGCAACAATGTCGCAGGACACAGACATCATGCTTGTGTGTGATAATCTGATAACGGCTCTCACATGGCAAGAGCTTACCTGAAGTAAGTTCATCCAAGTCTCTGATCACTAAAACAGAAGACAGCTGAGAAGAACAAAAGCTTTTCTTATGTTTGTGTTTGTCCGTTTGAAGCAAATCAGTGCACAACTCAAAAAATGGAGTTGTTTTTCAGGTGACAGACAGAGAGATGCAGGACTTCTCTCAGACTCAGCTAATGGATCAGGGACCAATGCACAACTCTGGCATCGATATTCCTAAGAGGAAGGACAAAGAGGACTTGACAGAAAGCTCTGAGGTTTGTCTCTCACTCTCTCACAGAAACACACACAATCCAAAAAAAAAATTAATTAGGTATTTTTACTTGGTTTGTGGACTTTTTATACCTTTTATATCCAGAAGATACCACTGAACACATCCAAAATTCAGTGCTAGCTGTGTGACACTGCACAGATTTCATCACTCATATGTCTGTAAGTTCAAGATGTAAGAAAGTTATGATATCTTTTGAAGTCACTCTAACTCTCACTCACGCTCTGACCTTTAGTGTTGTGAGGGTTTTGTGAGGACCCCAGTGAGGATTTGCAGACAAACAAAAGTCGTGTTTGCATTTAGAGCTAAACCATCAAACTTTGTCGGAATATGTGTATATACATCGTAATCAGTGCTTCAGTTCAGTTTTTACTTTCTCTAACAAGGTGATAATATCTTATTTTTCAGAACTGTATTCAAATAGTGCAGACTGAACTTGGTTGTTTCTTACAATAATGACTCCACGTGGCCTCACATAAGAGAATCTGAGGCATCAGTGAAATCAAAACCCCAGAGGGTTAAAAGCACGCTCCATGATCCTACTGGGGATCAGGAACTCCAGAACCTGCTGAAATACTTACCAAAGTTTGTATTTATTTAACAAATGTATGTATGTTTGATGCCAGTCAAGCAAAACGAATTGTCTACATGAGATTCGTAATCATTTTTTAAATCACAGACGCTGCCTTTTCTTCTCTACTGTATATGCCTGATGCTTTTTTCCCCCTTCTTCCTCAGGATTCAATGGGCGGCTCTCCGAACGACATCCGGATCTCTGACATGAGGCCCACCCTGGTGGAGCCACCAATGTACAAACCAAAGGTGGTGTTGCTGGGGAAGGATAAGAAAGGTACTGTATTATAGCATAAACGTACAGCATTAAGGGAACATGTCGGAGTCATGTACATACATGTCGACAACAAGGCTGCGCAGTTATTTAATGTGGGTCTTATAAAGAGCTTTAGGGCATGTTGTAAGATGAGGGCAGAGGGAGGGTGACGAGGAGTGTGCATAGCGAACCTCTAAAGTGAATGTTTGGCCATTTTTACATCATTTGCCCTGATGGCTTCGGTTTCATCAGAGAAGAAACAAAGCTCACTTTTTACTGCCTTATCAAAAATCTGTCTCCACTCTGAATAACTGAGTGTCTAATCGCATTTTCCAAAAGAAACAGTTTATTATCAGCTCTCCGCAACAATCGACAGCTTTCACTAATACGGAGCTTCATCATATGATCCACTCCTCCTTAAGAAAGCTTATTGCAAAATGATTAAAGCTCAAACAGCTTGTCTGCCTCAGTGGAGTATCAGTTCTTAGTGGAGGCTCTTACGAAGTAAATAAAAAGCTTCTTCTGGTTTGTTTTGGGAAGATCTGACTAAGTTTGACTCAGGAAGTTTTCAGATTGTTGGTATCTACACAGTGCACGTCTGTCTGCAGCCAGGTCAGCTCTCCAACAGCAGCTCTTGATTTCAGTTACAGCAGCCAAGTTAAATAAAGATTTTAAAAAGCCGTGTTTTATAACCAGGCCACGTCTTGCGTCAGTGCTGTGGACTAAATAGTGTCCACATGCATAATGAGAACACTGCAGAGATCTGGGTTAAGAATCTGATGACAACACGAAGGAAACATGCAATTCCTTCACTTTCTAGTCAAGTGTTCGAGAGGCCCCTGAACACAATTGTTGTTAACGACTCAAAGAAGTCTTTGATCCACTTTTTGATTTGGTTGTAGTTCTGATTTGTTTTATAGGTTTGGGGGTTTTAAAAGGTCACAGGTGAGCTTTGAAACTGAGCAACAGATGAGAAGTGTAAAGTGCGTTTGCATGTTGATTCAAATATTAGAAAAATATTAGAAAACTTTATTATTTCTGTTCCTGGGATGCCAGAACTAACAGCTAAAGAGATCAAAAGTCATCAAAAATGAAGATGATTAAATATCTATTAAGATGACATTATTATTGGGATATGCCTTTATGCTTTCCTTTAATGTTGGTGGCCATTGGGCACTACTTAGCTCTGTTTAAATACAAAATATGTCTCGGTCATAGAAGACCGCATATCCCATAATTCCGTGAATTTGAGTCTAATCCTTACCTCAGAGCACATTTTTAAACAAGCTAGCTCTTTCCCTCTCATCCTTAACATGTATTCCTCTGTGTGAAATGAATGATGTTCAACATTTTTGCTGTATTTCCATTTGCGTCTTCCAGATAACGCTACTTTTTGAGAATGAGAGCTTTTAGAAACCACTACAGTGTATTTTCCTTAATACCAACAGTGTATTCTAGTCTCTGTAGTAAACACTGGGGTCTAACAGGACAAACACAGAACTGAGTCCACTGTCAGAGGGCAGAATGTCATTCATAATCATCATTAGTGCTGTTTCTGTTTTAGTGTGAACTCTAAATCCTGACTCAAACTTCTTGAATAGATCATTCCTCTGCAAATGATGACCCAGCCATTTTACAACTGCTCTTTGAAGATTTTTCTGAAAAAAAAGAAGATTAGAAATCGGCCTATAATTAGCTTAGACACCTGGATCAAGTAAAGGGTTTTTAAGTCGTGGTTTAATTATAAATACCTTAAAAACCTGTGGTATGTAGCTAGTTAATAGAAATATAATGATTGGTATTTGAAATGTAAGAATGAATCAATGGTGAGTCTTATTTTAACAGCCTTGTAGGAATTGGGTGTAATAGACATGATGATGATTTAAAGGAAGGCATTATTATTATTTCAGAAAGATTGATAGGAGAGAGAAATATATCGCCACAGTTATTAAAATTAGTGAACGTAATCATTTGTCCTTGGGACGGCTATGAGGGCTATGAAGTTTTTTCCCCTAATGATTAAAATTTTATTTATGAAGAAATTCATGAAGTCCTTACTAGTTAAAGTTAAAGGAGCACTGTTTGTCAGCCTGGCTACAGTGCTGGAACTAAACCCGGTGTTGTTCCTGTTTCCTCTATCAGTGATAAATAGTAAGATGTCCTAGCCTTACAGAGGGCTTTTTTTAAAAATAGAGCATTTTCAAAGGGAAACAAGGGTCATCTAAATGAGAGCAATGCCATTTTCTCTCTAACCTAGGAATTATCTGCTTTACAGTTTGTATTTATGAATTATCCCAGGGAGTCAAACTGCTCTGATTTGATGCCACAGTGTCCAGAAGGCAGTGAGGATGTATGACACTAATAACAAGATAATAAACCTCTGTGGGAGTAAAGTTTAGGATGCTGCTCTGCGTTGTGTTGGCACGTTACATTAAAGAATTCTTTTCAATTGCTTTATATTGTAAGGTAAAGACCCTACAATAATACAGAGAAAAGCCAACAATCAGACGAGCCCCTATAAGTTAACACTTGGCAACAGTGGGAAGGAAAATTTCCTTTTTAAAGGAAACCTCCAGCAGAATCAGGCTCAGGGAGAAGCAGCTACCTGCCATGGTGGGGTGAGTTGAGTGAGGCAGGACAAAGAACACACAGTGGGAAAAAAAGCCAGAGTTTAATAATAACCAAGTGAATGAATGAATAAATAAAGACAAAATAGTGTAAAAACGAAGAAGATAAAAAAGAAGGGAGCACTTTTTAAAATCTCATCAGAACATTTTCAGAAAGACGTCTAGTCCTTTGAAATTGTTTTTCTGGTGCTCTGTAGTCCATTATTGTAAAATGAAATGTTATTAGGATTCTCAGGCAAAAAACTGTGTCTATGCCACATGTCAGTACAAGATCGTGCTGTGACCAGGTTACTGTAAAGCAAAATACATCAATATTTTGATCAACTCATGTACTGACAGAGACATAGAAGAGAGTTACCTGATGTTTAATAGTCCACATTTAAAAGTTTTGCTGTTTGGCTGGAATAGGGTTTGCTTTTCTTTTTGCTGGTATTTTATTTATTTTTAGGTGGTGTGGGAGGGGGGAGGTGTTTGGGGCAGTGATTCTGTTGGAATAAACAATCAAAGTCCTTATTAATTTCCTAAGATAAGAACTCTTTCATGGTATGCGTTTTCAATTTCTCTTTGCTATTTGGGCTGATTGGGTCCTGATGAATATAAAAACAAAGAATGACCTGATTTTTTTTTTTTACCTGATTTTTGTTTCTGAGATCCACATATGAGGATATTCATTTTAAATTTTGATAGAACAGTGGCAGTATAATGTCCTCGTAAGTGGAAATCAGGCCCTTGTAGAGCAACATTTTGTATTTTGCTCTAAACAACCCAAAATGTGATGTCCACATATGTGGATGCCAGGTCCTAGGAGGTTAAAGTGCACTGGCTGAATTCCCAGGTAATTAAATTGGGGGACAAAAACTCAGAATAGGTCGGACCCAGAGGACATTAGATACTGCTCAATCGGTCACCTGATGGAGTGGAGCCTGATCTGTAATTGTAGCAATTGGGTGGTACATGTAAGGGGCCAGAGAAAGGTGCAGCATGGGAGTGACATAGATATAGTTGCAGAAAACATGTACTGGCGGTATACCGCAGTGCTCACCCTCAGTGCTCCCAAAACAATTTAAAGTATATCTGCCAAAACTGGTTTTGAGCTTCATTTGGTCATTTTTTTCAATTAGCAATATAGTAAAGATAAGTTTAATATAGTTAACTAACAATAATACAAAAATAGTGTGATTATGCTGTACTGAATCAAAATTTAAGGAAAGAAAACTAACATGAAGCAAGCTTCTGGTACCAAAATGCAATAGAAAGCAAAAGTTGAAAATGAATAACATGAAGAACAAAAGCTCAATGGAAAATCCAAAAATATAATGATGTTGATCACAAAGAGGACGTGCTGTGTGTCTGCTTCTGTCTGTCCAGAGTCTACAGATGAAGAGGTTGATAAACTCCACTGTCTGAACCACAGCGGCTCATCGGCCACCTACTCCGATTACTCTCCCTCACAGGGCTCCTCGGGCTCCTCCAACCCGCCCGGCAACACGCACTCACACACGCTGTCGCACGGACACCCCCACAATCCCGCCCTACCGCCTCCCAGCAAGGACCAGGCCCCTCAGACGCACTGGACCAACAGGTGCGCACGCCCGTTTCATGACTCCTCCCTCCCGCTGTCCGTCATCTCTTGTACATTTCAATTGTAACCCCACTTCAGTTTCTCTCCATCTGTAATCTGTCACATCCATCTTCCTGCTTGCTCTGTCAAGGTCAGAGAGGCTCACTGGAACACTGCAGACTTCTCTTTAGGATTTTCTCTCTCAGCTTCAAAGCTGTCTGGTCTGAGCTTCAGTCATGTTACTATCCAGAGGAGGTTTTTTTTTTTTTTTGCCCCAGTGCATTAGAAAAGCAAATAAAAAGGTTTGGGCTGTCTCCTGAAGTTTTAAGTCTGGGTGCAGTGCACTTGATGATGTTGGTTAGAAAGGGATAAAAATGTTATGAAAACTTTGTGGGACAGTTTTGAGTTCTAATCAGAAATGTTACAGCTATAAAAAAAACATGTCATCTTAGTCTGCCTGTCATATTTACGATACTGTCAGTGTAGTCTCAATCATATTGCTCAGACTGGATGGCAGTAACAATAAAATATCTGTCACTGATATATCAGCTATCTACAGCAAGACATAGAATAAAACAGAAATGTGCAATATATGTGTTTATATTACACACAGATGTTCAAATTCGCTCCACCGATAATCTTCGATTTAGCAGATTGGACTGTCTGGCTGTAGCTTACGGATGTTTTCTGTTTCTGTTAGACACCACAGTGTCTCCTTAGCTCAGTCAAAACATAGTGTCCAATAATGCTAGTTTTCTTCTCCTTGTCCTTCCCATGTTTCTTCTTGTTTTAAGCAGGCCCTGGAGGATGGTAGCTGGTTTTAGTATTGTTTGACACTAAATCTGTTAATCCACATGCCCTGAAGTGAGGTACAACTGCAGTATTTTATTTCTACTTGTGGAACATGATATTTGCAGTCTGTAAGTAGTAGCGAGGGAGTTTGAAGGCATGTGTTCTCTTGTAAACAATAACTAACACAAACATGGTTTCTGGCCTAATGGGTGTGACAGACATCAGAGAGAAAGGGAGAGAAAGTTGATCTGTCCTCTGAGCTCATTGTCTCTGATTGAATGTGCAACACACATCCACGTGGCATGTCGCCTGTTTGCAATTTTGATCTTCTTGGTTTTTCTCCCACAGTATAATCAGTGATTGATATTTTCTGTCTTTGTAGACTTGCCCAGTCATTTCCCAAGCCCATTGACTCCAAGCCCCTGCTGTCTCAGAGAGAAACTCCTCCATCAGGAACCCTGCAGCAACGCGGGGATCGGCGTCCACTTAGTGAGCCTTTTGACTGGGTTGACGCACCTCACTACGACAACACGGGTTTCGATGCAGAGGAGTCTTCTCTGGATCCTCCTTCATCTACCACCAGTCAGGGAAACCCTCCGCTGGGCTCTAAGCCTCGCAGCTCATCAACACACGGCCGCCGCCCCCTCCTTAGGCAAGACCGAATTGTAGGGGTCCCATTGGAATTGGACACCCAGACGCTCCCCTTCCACGGCAACCAACGACCAAACCAGGACAATGACTCGCAATCCTCCGGACATCCTTCCCAGAATCCCTGGCAGAATTGGACCAGGACCCCGAGCCCCCTGGAGGACAGAACCGCTTTTCCTTCCAAGCTGGACCTTACACCTACTTCCAGCCCCAATCCTGATCGCAAGGACATGGATCCAAGGTAAGTGACTGACGGTCATTTACAATTGAAATACATAATTTTATTGGGAAAGCTTAATAATTCCAAGAGTTTGCAGGAACCCACCCGAGGGATTAATAAAGTTCTATCTTATCTTATCTTATCTTATCTTACTTAACTTAGTTTTGTTGCAATGCAAAAACACCAAAGTGTCACTAAATTGAGATTGTGAAAGCATTTCAGTTTTCATTTCTTAGTTTTATGTTACTATAAAATGTATTTCTGGGGACAGTGCAAGGTCATTTTGATATGCCAAAGAAAGTTTAAAAAAAGCGTTAATTTCTAATAATTGTGAGTTGTAGCCTTAGTCTCAAATTTTGGTGCAGCTGCGTCACAACTGACCGATGGTGTGGAAGTAATTTGCATTAGTCAAAAAATTCAGTTTCTACTATTGTAACACTCCTCTAATCCAGCTTGTTTCTGTGCTTCATAATTGAAAAACACTTATCCCTATCATCAACTCATAATCCTTGATTATTTCTTCCCCCAAGGCTTCAGCAAAGCACAGTGCCTTTGCCCGGCAGCTGGACATATCACGACAATGAGGGGGAGCAAAACAGGAAGGATCAGCTCAGTGTAGGCGGGGTCAACAAGGTGACCGTGGTGATGAGTAAAAGCTCAGATCGCCTGTCCCCCATGATGAAGGAGACGAGATCCAAGTTTAAGAAGTCACAGAGCATAGACGAGATTGACATTGGCTCCTACAAGGTCTACAGGTAGATATTGTTCTGATTCTTCTTAAAGAAAGCTCAAGCTCGATTGCAGCTACTGAAGTTGATTTCTAATGATGCCACGTTCCTCTGCAGCATTCCCATGGACAGCTATAGTTCATCCATTGAGCAGCAAACTAGTTTGGACCGTCCAGAGCTCCCCGGTTCTATGGAGCAGACCAACATGTCACGGTCACAGTCTGCCCCCATGTTAGATGAGGAGATGGGATACCCCGGACACGGATCTGGCGACCAAAACCAGAGACAGAACCAAAAACCTGCCATCCCACAAAAGGCTTACCACTTTGACCACAACTACAACCCGCAGGTTCGATGGAGTTGTGAACCATTGGTAGCGCTCATATATTACGTTTTTAGACATACACAATAAAACTAAAATAATCTGATTGAAACCAAACAATACAAAGTTAAACAAACAATTCTGTTCTTACCAATCAGGTGACCATGGATCGCCGGGTCCCTCCCCCTTTCCCAAACACACCAGATTATGTCAACCACTCATCGAAGGCTTTGGAGTACCTCAACCAACCAGGGAAGACACTACCCAAAGAGCTAGTGAGCCCTCGGTATCGTGCATATCCACCCTTGGAGATGTTTTCTTTCCCCCAGTCGCCAATCAACCAAGATGGTCCGCCCAGCCAGCAGCAGCAGCCAATCCCAAGTCAGCGCTCCAGACCAGGATTTCTAAGAAGAGCGGACTCACTGGTGAGCTCTACGGAGCTCGCCTTGTTCAGACGGGTTCATGAAGCTCAGCAGGAGGCGCTCCAAGAGTCTCAGTACAGACAACAGGTAAGCACAACAAAACAAGTAATGCTCATATTCCATAAATGGATGTGATTTTCCCTTTCATGTACTTTATTGAAATGTAAAGTAAATCATAGAAATGTGTTTCTTTCAAACACTATTTATTCCCTAAAACCCAAAGTTAGTTTTTGTTAAGGCTCTACTTGAAAGTCATCCCCCTCCCCATGCATTTATTTGAGGCCAGGATGAAAGCTCATACTTTTGTTTTTTTTTAACTCCCACTCACTTCCCATCTGTGACCCTCAGGTGGATCCCCCTCTTTATGGCCGGGCTGTCTACTCCACTCCCATGGAGCACTCCGCGATGAGTAATATGGCCGACAACCAGAGTCAGATGCTGCACAACAAGAGAAACGGTCGTTATGATGACGACTACCCCACTTACCAGGAGCAGAAGAAGCCCATGATTGGTTATCCAACCAAGAGCCTGACTCAGCGGCGTCCCCTGTCTGCCAGAAGTTACAGCACCGAGACCTACGGAGCATCTCAGGTACACTGTTTGTCTGTGTGTTTATGTTTCTACTTAACTGAGCCCTTTAAAAAGAGGCAGTATTAAAGTGAAAGAGTCATGTTACAGTTATAACATAATGGCTCTAACTAACAGTTATTTTCCTTACAGGCAAATCTGCCAGTTTCTTTTTGTTCACTTAAGTATCACTTGCCTTCTTTAAAGATGCCTTAAAACAATAACAGGGGCAGATCACCATTTTCAAAATCCCATCTTGACATTTTCAAATATCTTGTTTTGTGTGGTCAGCAGTCAAAAGCCACAGTGATTCAGTTACAACACAGAAACACAGCAGAATAATCTGCCCTGCTTTTAATATGCCTGCTTTTATGTCGTCTCTTTGAGGATGCAGAATTATAGCTTTGTTTCACTTCCATTTTCTTATAGGTACTCAGGTTCAGGTTTTTGTAGTAGCGAACTAAGAGGCATAGCACTGGTGTCCTTTGCCTCAGTCATATCTCTGAAGGCGATCCCTCGTCCATAAATAATCCCTTCAGGCTATTCTGGATTTCCCTCAAGTTAGACTTTCCCAAATTAGTCACAGTGAAGTGTCCAGCAGCATACTGATTAGATGTGCAGATCACTTCATCTGGCACCTTTCAACAAGAAGAAGCTGGGCATGGGAATGAACGTAAGGGCTTACATAGAGCGCTTGTGGCCGCTGTCTTTTTCCTGCCATCATTAGCCAACACTCAAAACTGAAGGTTGGAAAACACACCAGCTGTTACACAAAGAGCCTCACCTTTAGGCAGCTGGTGTAATGTTTGCATCGCTGTTGTGTTATCTTCGTTCACATGTGCCATGTGACCCAATCACATTGGTCGCTATTAGTAATATTTCCAGCTTTGCTAAACAGCAGCAGTATCACTCAGTTGATCAGACCACCTATTGATCCAGACTGAAATATAACAGCTGCCGGTTGGATCACCTTTCAAAGTAATTCCGTCTGTCCATCGATCCACTTATCCACTCACACATGTACACACACATACACCCAAAGACACCTTTAAAGCAGATAGCGATTCGTCTCAGAAGTACTGTGTTTTTAGTGATAATTTCTTATGGGTCATACTGGGACTGGAAGCTGTCCCAGCTGTAATTGGGTGAGGGGCAGGGCACACCTTGGATAGGTTGCCAGTCCATCGCAAATCGATGCTAAACTAAGAAAGCAAATAGTGAGACTATTATACATTAAATGTTTTGCATTGAGTTTTGAGTCCTTCCTGCTTTTTAGTACAAGTAAAGTAACAATTGACACAAAAACCTATCTGTACACACTCACAGAGCTAGTAACATGCTGTAGGGTTGATACTGATTTAAACAACTGACCAACACTGTCTTTCCTTTTGTGATTGCAAGTGGTTGGCAGAATAAAACAGCAGTTTAAGTGTTCTAGTCCTTCTGAGGAACATCCAGTGGTACTAGTCTGTTATTTATTTAAGTCCTTAAACCACTTTGTGGGAGTAAAACAAGCTGTAAGCATCATAAATAGCATTACATATGTTATTTAATACCTAAAAAACACTCATTTGTAGCCACTTGATAAACTGACACTTGGTCTCCGTCTTGCATTTAGCTTTTTATCCACAAAATGTTCCAATATGAACACTTGTTAATTATGAACCTTGTACATTTTTATGTTTAAATATTAACTCCCTTGTGTTCAGGCACGTCCGGTGTCTGCCCGTCCCACCATGGCCGCCCTGCTAGAGAAGATGCCACCTGACTACACCCTGGCAACCTGCCCCGAGAAGCCACCCGATGACACCATCAAAGTAAGACCTGTTGTACCCCAGAAACCTGAAGACATCACCTCCAAGATGCCTGCCGACTGGAGGCAACAGCTACTCAGGCACATAGAGGCGAAACGACTGGACAGGGTATGTCAGTGCAGTGCACACACACGTAAGAGAGAAACACGCGTACACATAGAAAGCATTCGGAAGCCCTCCCTGTGTGTATTTGTGCAAGTCTGTGTTGTAAGGTTAACCAGATTCATGTCTGGCTTCATGTGTTTCCACTTCACACCGTCACTCTGTCAGCCTGACCGTCCACAAACTCACTACGACAGACAGCGCAGTAAATTCTGTATTGTGATAAATATTTTGATCTTTTGTCGTGTCCTCAAATCGTCTTTCTTTTTGTGAACAAATAAAAGTCAGCAGGATCGTCTCCATATTAGGATTTTAATGGCGCTGAAAAAAAACTGTATTTTCACCTTTTTGTTTGTTTTGCACAATCACATGTTAAGGATCGTGCAATAGTATCACTGCAAAGGAGTAACATTTAGGAAAATACTTTCGTGACAGCTCAGTTATACTTTAGATTGATAAATAAAAAGCTACAGACTTGAAGTGCAGCTTAAACTGTCTAAAGGCAAAGTAATCCAATCAAATTCTCACATTTTGAGCACTGAGGATGGATTGAGCTGTTGAATGGTGTTTTCTGGATTTCTATCTTTCTTTGGCCTCCAGTTTTATATTTACCTGCAAACATGAGAGTGCTATCAGTCCTTTCATCTAACTCCCAGCAAGAAAGCGAATGAGCCTATTTTTGAAAATGTCAAACTAATTACTGAGAAGCAGTACCTCAGCAGACAGGACAATCAGACATGCTAGGGAGGAGGTCTGGAGCGTGCAGTTGTGAAAAAAAGATAAAAACCTGCAGAATCTAAACAATATGATCCACCAAACCCATCACACGGTGCCTGATGCATCATCAAAAATGAAGTCTTTTGGTTATAGGTTTGGTTTAATTGTTTGTCAGATATGTTACGCGACAGCTAATCTAAAAGCCTTGCATACAAATGTTGGAATGAACTGATCCACCTGTTGTTGGCTGTATGACGCACTGTTCTGTGTGTATTGACCGATCACTAGCTAACATTTCTCTGTGCTTTCAGCAGCTCTGCACTCTTGTTGTTGTTGCTGTTGTTGTATCTGTTATTATCAGTGTTATTGTTGTTTGTTTGTGGAGCTCACAGTGTGTTGTCGCCATGCTACAGCCCGCTGTGTTGGCTCCGCCCCTTCCTCCTCCTCCCCCCCTCCCCACATTCACCCATGTCGTGTGATGTTGTCTTCTCCAATCAGAGTGGTGTCCTAAAGCACAACACGCTCACGCTGGGCATGCTCTGTCAGGGCGGGGGTCACGGCCAGGGGCGCAGCAGCACTTTGAACTTTAACCTTTACAATAACACTAAGCATGAGCCCTCTGCTGGCCGCTGGCTGCCACTACCTCCACCTCCGTCTGCTAACGCTGTGAGTATCCCTCCAAGAACAATGTTACTGATGCTTACAGTATATGATTAAAGACAACTTCAGCTACTCCCTCTTTACATTCTCGCCGCTAATACAAACTATTATTTAAACAAAACAATGACCATGCAATCTATTTTAGTCACTGTTAGATGTTCCCTGTCTACAACCCAACAATAAGAATTGGAGAAAGCCATTAAAATCCCGTGGGTTTTTTTGTTTTTTTTCTCAGCATGACTTGAAATCATTCAGTGCCCAGTGTGGCAGCCTGGTGGTGGCTTGTTTTAAAGGATTTAAAACTTGAAATATGTCACTTACCATAACAACAAACAGAAACTTGTTTTTCCTTTCTTTCAGCAGTCACAGTCTGTCTGTCAAATTTTGTCTGACACATGTTAGGCATTCCTCATTTACAGCGTTTTCAATCATCTTAGGCCAGCTTAGCTGTTACCAGCTTTTAATATCGCTGTCATTTCTCCACGAAGTGGCACTAAACTCTGGAAAACAAACAGATTACTACTCAGGTTTTTTTTCCAGGGATAAACCAATATATTGTTTCAATATCACATCAGCCTTATGAAGCTGACATCTTCTGAATGTAGTGCCCATTGATTTTCTGATAATCATTAATTATCGGTTTTGGACTGGTTTAGAGGCCCAGAGGAAGGGCAGAATGACTTTAACCCTCTAAGGTCTGACTCATGAGTGCTAGGTGATAGCCTAGCACTCATGAGTCTATATTTACTCTATATTTTGGAGACAGATAGAATTGACTCTTTAAAAAAAAAAAAAAAAAGGGGGGCGGGGGCTATAGTTAGGGTTGGAGCCATCGCTGATGATGTCTTAGAAGGTGAAAACAAGTACTTTTTTTAAAGACACATTCTTTGTTTCTTTGCAACAGCAAAAAACCCCCAATATAAACTATAAACATCAGTATCTGAAATGGCAATAGACCAAATTGCTATTTCAAACTTTTTAAAGTTTCAGTCGCTATTTCTGTGAATATCTCAGTGGTTTGATGTGGGCACGGCTCATTTAGGCTTCAGTCACACAGGCCTGGGGACCAGATGGTGACAATCTAGCAACCACCAGTTGGTCACTAAGAAAAACTGTGTATTCTGCAGTCACTTCTCGAGTATTTGTAGGAGGTTGCTGCCAGTCACTGGTTGAAATAGGTTGCAGGTTGCCATCGTTTGCCAGCAGTTTATATATTAAGGAAGATGGTGATTTGTCTGCAAAAGTAGTACAACTGGGGAAAAGTGCTACACAAAATGGAAATGGAGTCTAAGTAAAATTAACGCCTGTTGAAATGTGTTACTTTTATTTTGAAGGGCATTTTACTTAGACTCCATTGGCATTTTGTGTTACAATTTTTCAAGGTTTTTTTCTGAAAAACTCCTCTCATTTAAGCGGGTTTTTAGGGGGGCTTTTGGTGTGGAAAAAAGGGGGAATCATAAAAACAATCTGTTCACGTTGAGCACGATATCACAGGTTTTATCACCGCCTAACATGACTTCATCTCGAAGGAGAAAAATCTGTTCCAGCTCTGTTCATTCTTCCAACTGAATCTCAGATGAGCTGCCTGAAACTCCAGGAGATAATAGGAAGACATGACTGGGGTAGCTAGAGTTTAATGTTCATTGTCAGTAATGACCACTTTGTCTCTTTCAGACCCCGTCTCAGCAGGGTGGCGTGCTGGACAATGACCAGGAGGGGGTGTCAGGAAGCAACCAGTGGGCTCCCTATTCACTAGGCAGGAGGGACGTCCCACCTGACAACCTGTTAAAAAAGGTGAGACCTGTTCACATCTCAGTGAAGCATCTCATCTCTGTTTTTATGCTGAGCATCTTCTCAGTGATAAAGATAACTATTTGTGCAATTACTCTTAATCACACGTTACATGTATTCCCGCTCTCCTTCCACAGAGCGCCCATTCCCATAACCCTTCCCATCAATCACACAACACCATGATCGTCACTTCCTCTTCCTCCTCCTCGGCCACTACACCTCATCGTGTGGTGGGTCAGCAGGGCTACGATGGGATGATGAACAAAGGAGGCCAATACAACCAAGGGATGCAGCTGTCAGTGGTTCCGTCTGGGGGGCCGGGACAGTACCAAGGCAACATGTCCCAGGGTATTGGCAATAAAATCATTTTATTTCTATTTATAAATGTTCACAAGGAGACTTTTTTAAGCAAGAATGTAGAAATCTTGATTAGCAGCAGTAATCCATGGGCCTCACATTAACAGCATGTACACATATCTATTTTAGAAGCTTTGTTTTAGAGTTAGATGCTACCAGCCTGTTTTTCTCCATACAGCCCCTGGACAGGCCTACCCCAGCGGTGGTCTGCCTATGGCCCTGTCCCAATCCGGAAACCAACCCCAGTACAACCCCCATACCTCTCACACCTCCCATCAGCCCGCTACCAATCCTCAGTACCATGTCAACCAGGGCATGGGCCATAGCAACCAGGTCGTTATGACCACCCACACCAACCCACGGCCTCAGAGCGCTCGCTGCCTGTTGCAGACTAAAGGCCAGAAGAGCACGGATGGTTTTCAGGAGCAGGTATCTGTCTGTCTGTTCATGTGTCTGCCTGCACCAACCGCACCAAAAGCAATATTGGAGGTCTTTTCAAAAATGGGCTCTTCTAATATTACTATATACAGTATTACTTATACTACTATTACGTATGCAGTATAGGGGAAGGGATATTTCCGTAGAGGTAAATGTGAATGCTTTGATGGAATAAATATGCTCCTGCATGTAGGGTTACCTCTCAGTAACTAATTTCAGCTTTGTTTAGCTCTATCTTTACTGGAAAAATAGTTCCCCTTAATCTCCATGATCCGCTGTTTGGTAACTAACCCGCAAACTAATCTCTCATAGAGTGATTAGTGCTTGTTTACATCAGTTTCATTAATAGGAGGACACGGAGGGTTCAGATTAGATGCTCAGTTTCGCAAGGAGAATTTATTGATACCAGATATAACCATAGTTACCAGAGTTACAGTTTGACAGTAGCACTCACTCTGTTAATAAAAAGAAAGCTAGACTTTGCCCCTGTGGCATCACACAGTGGTTTTTTGGAGTTCTGTGTTGAAGCTTGACGATTACGGCGCCATCCTTCGCCACCTTTCTTTGGATGAAACCAAAAGGGTGGAACACTAACTTATCAGCTAACACTAGTTAGTGTTCTCTCACAGACTAGCTAGGTTTATTCAAAGATTTGATGTGTACATCATACAAATACCTACTAGTGGCTGCTAGTTTGTGCTAATTACAATTAAAAACAAGATGCTGAAATATTAATTTACAGATTTACAGACTTGGATGGGCTGACCAGAACCAAAAACCAAGTCTAGATGTGTAGCTTTTGACAGGCTGTAAACATGTTTGTTTTTTTCTGATATAAACTAGGCCAACATTGGAATCCATGGGGAATTTACTCACTTTTGGAGCCAGCCTCAACTGGCCATTTGGGAAATTGCAATTTTCCCGCCCGTACAAGATTAACTTTTAAACTGCAGACCTTGCTTTGCTCTTGGATTAGACCAATACAAGGCAGCAGTCAACTAAAAGGGGGAAATCTTGAGATATCTCATGCTTCTAAATGCAATTTTAGCCACTTGACTGCAACAGCCTGGGCTGAAACATTTTAAAAAGTGACAGAGATGGGATTAAATTAGATTAGACATTTCAAAGCATGAGATTAGAGTGCCAGTTGAGGTGGGAACCTGAAGATCTAAACAAAAAGCAAAGATCTCAGTGCCTCAGCTGTTGCTCCATAAAAGACCTCCAATACAGCATAGGTGCCAAAACATGTTGCCCGTCACACACGAGCGCACTTCCACATGTTGTCTGGTCACTGTCTGTCTGTGCGGTGATTTTTCACAACTTTGTATTTCACTTTCAGTTGTTGTCTTGTCTTTTCTTTTCTTTTCTTCCTGTATCTCTCCCTCCTCTCTCTGTAGCTGTGCGTGAGAATAGAGAAGAACCCTGGTCTCGGTTTCAGTATCTCTGGTGGCATCAGTGGCCAGGGGAACCCCTTCAAACCCTCCGACATGGTACGACCTGACCCGGCCTGCCAGCCAATCGCAGCCTCCCCGGTTTTACCTCAGAGTTGCCATGGAAACTGCTGCTTGTTACTGCAGTGTTTTCTTTCCCTGTCTGTTTGTCTGTCTGTGGGGCAACCGCTTGACGTGGTTAGCTGTGGGTGTGTTTGAGTGCATAATGTTACATGTAGGGCTGTGCTATTAATTTGGTAAAGAAACACTAAGGTGTGATTGGGGGTGTTTCCAAAACTAAACCCGAGCATTGTTAGACTCACTAGTGATTATGATACTTGAGTCTGACATACTTTAATTTTAGGGTTGTTTTGATGTGATCTAAATACCTGCACAGCATCCAGGGCAAAGCTCCTTGTTTGGTTGGTCAGCAAACTTTAAACAGCTATGTCCACATGCATGCAAATATAAGATAAGCCAAACTCTCTTATCATTCCTACTTCTGAGTCTGACAGTGTCTGTCAGTGTATGCCAGGACAGAGAGCCTGTTGGGGTTGCAGCTCCCCAAGGCCTGCTGCACATGGCAGTCTGTCCTAGAAACACACTGCTGCAGTCAGTCTAAAGGAGCGATGCTGCTCGTGGTGCTCTGACTGCTATTTTGGGAAAGCTGCTCAGTTCTGGGACACCGTGGGTGATTTCAGATGTTCACCACTTTGATCTAGGGACAGGGTTATATGACAGATTTTGACTGACTGTTATTCTGAGGAACAGACGAGACGACTGCCCTATAAATAGAAAGCACACAGAAAGAGTGCTTTCCATTGCACCCTTGCAACAAACGGGGAAGTTTCTTCCGAGTCGGGAGTAGACTGATTATGTGGAAACTGTCAGTTCATCATTTTAGTTTTTGAAGCAGACAACTGGTGAAACAGTTGCTGACTCGTGCAGTTATTTTAATACTCCCTCCTCTGCTTGTATCCATAGGTCTTGCACTAGCTGCAGTTTGTACATTATTAATGCCGCGTTACACGGGCAGAAAATGGAGTCAATGCAGATGAACATTTTGTCAGAGGAATACGAGATAAGGTTACGTTATCTATCCAGTTAGTGTGGAGCAGTGGGCATTGTGGAACACTTGGTGACGTTTCACTTTAGAACCGAACGCTTGCTTTTACCATACATACTGTGGCGTCCGGCGAATGGCGAAAGTGGACGTGTCAGTCAGTCACTGCTCATCTGCTGGATATTCGCAGTGATTCCCTCTGAGTCGTCAGCATGTATGGTTCAAAGGAAATGTTCTAAAGTGAAATATTGATTTAGATGTCCCCTGTGTCATGTTATATAGACTGTATGTCCGCTTTATCTAACTAACCCACAGGGTCACATGGAGGGAGCAGATGGAGGATATTTGTCTGCTGTCAAAGTTACAGTGCCGGGATACAACCGCAACTGTTACAAGCATCCTCCTCTGAATCCTTGTTCTCGCTGTTGTTTCATTCACACGTGAGAGGCATCAAGCGGAAGCCATTAACGGGTGCTTCGGAGTTTTATCAGCGGTAGTCACCTCGGGCGTCAATTTGTCACCAAATTCAAATCAAACTAGAAGCAGATGCCTTTGATTATTCTTTGAATCTCTTTTCTGGCCTATTCGTGAGAGTGTATCTGTTTGTCGTCTGATGTGTTTGCAGCTATTTTTGGTTAAAGCCAGTGTTAGCTTTCAGATGAACTCGAGGTGAAAGAGTTAACAAGGGCTGTATGTTTGAAAACAGCTTGACTACTAAATTATACATCTGTGGTTTTGGATCCCCAGAGCCTACTACAGCTGTGGCTATTCCACAGGGCTGTGGCTCCCCCTGGTGGACAGCTTGTTATTTGCACTCGTGCTTTGATGGGTCTGGGACATGCCCACATGTCCAGGTGAATCACAGATGGTACAGTAGGAAATTGGTATCAAAACCACCAAATATAACACAACTATACAAAATAATTAAATCTATATTTGCTTTTAATTCTTTACCTAACAGAAAAAAATACCTTCTTTAAAAATGTAGCTTTATCTGTCTCTGTTTTTTGCAGAGAAACAGAATAATCTCCAGGCTAGATCTCCAAATAATTGAAAGTTTACAAAATATACCTCTTTAAGTACCGCTCTCATGTACCTGATGATAATTTTTTCCTCTTTCAAAAATCTATCAGAAGTCATCAACAGGTGTCTAAAAAGAAGCAATGATGATAATAGCCTCGATGTTGGACTTACAGGACTCACTGAGGCCCTCTAAGCCACTGGGCCAGTTTTACGTCTGCATAATTAGGACTCGGCAAGCAGAGACAGGGAATTAGTTCATGTATCGACCGGATTGGGATCTGGGCTTTGATCTTTGAGCTTCTCAGGGTCGGTTTAAGAACAGAAGACTGAAGGTTTTAAGGATCAGAACACGGATTTTATTATGTTTTCTTTTTGTTAAATCTGGGTCAGGAACATTTGAAAATCCAATTTTCTGTCCCTTCTGTTGTTAGATGTACTGTTGTTGCGCACTGAGCTGCTGAGATACAAACACATGTTACATGTTTAAAGGAAAAGTCTAAAATCCCCGTGTGAAACATTACTAATATTGTTCCCGATTGTGTAGAAGTTTTTTTTGGAGATGGAAGGATTTTGCAAGATGCTGCAGCTCTGTGTGCAACTGCTCTGTTGTGTGTAAATGTTTAATTGGTGTGACTAATGCTACACAGTTTTAGCCCCTACTAAACTTTTTTGTAAAGTACAGTGAGCTTCATATTAGATCAGAAAGGCCACGCTGTCGTACCCGTTCGAGGTGCCGACGCCGTAAAGAATGGACAAATAACGGCGTCGTACACAGCATTTTGCAGGCAAAATGAAACAGTTTGTATCCTGGTGAAGAAATTATTTTATCTGTATGTGCATGCATGAGGCTCACTGTATACTAAATGTCACTGTTTTCACGTGGAGTCACTGAACTAACCCTTCCCCTGTGGAACTGTTTAACATGCAATATATGTGTTTGTTCTTGCATTCTCTCTCACAGACTGTAGTATGTAGGTGCTGCTGCACTCTCACTACTACACGTCCTATTTGTCACCTCTCTATGGCAAATATATCCGTGTGTTCAACACAACCTGTTGAACCGTGTTGAGTCGATACAGGTGCATTGTCCTACACTTTCTGTGTCCAAAAACATCTTTCAGCTCTCGGTGAAAAGATGTTGGTGTTTTTACAATCTCTGCCTTGGGTTATTGAGGGAAAATATGGGGGATGAATTTTTCTTCTGCCCTGCCCGCGACCTACTTCCTTCCCATAGTGAGAAACCCATCCCACGTCTACTCTTCTTCCCATAATCTTTAAATATTTACTGTGTATATTTATATATTTATATATATGCCAAGTCTATATCGTTAAAAAGAGCTGCTAAATCTTTTTTGTCTCTTCGGGAGGGCTTTATCACCCAGTGTTTGTAAATTTTAAGAGAGCCGCTAATCTGAAGGAAACACAAGCACCTTACAACATAACAGTTTCAGTGTCAAAATATGTATGCAGTATTTGCATGCCTCTCCAAATTGTGAACAAAGAGAATGCTTTGATGAACTGGCCATATATTTAAAAGTGATTTATTTATTTATTTATTGGGAGGGTTGGATATTGAGTTGAGAATGAGAAGGCAAAGATTCTAAACCATCGTGTCCCTGTGTTGTCCTAACGGTGTATCATTTTGACTTATAGGGTATCTTTGTTACTAGGGTACAGCATGACGGGCCTGCCGCCTCCGCCCTGCAGCCCGGAGACAAGATACTGCAGGTAACACCCGCTCACTCGCCATCACATAGACATCACAAACATCCACATCTTGTCCCTTCCATTCCCAGCCCCACCCTTTTTTCTTATTAAACTGTGAGGTGAAAAGCAAGGGTGTAGTCATCCTACTGAATCTTTATGTTAACTGTAGATTGTGTGTGTGTGTGTGTGTGTGTGTGTGTGTGTGTGTGTGTGTGTGTGTGTGTGTGTGTGTGT
Source organism: Pundamilia nyererei (assembly GCF_000239375.1). Classification (NCBI taxonomy): domain Eukaryota; kingdom Metazoa; phylum Chordata; class Actinopteri; order Cichliformes; family Cichlidae; genus Pundamilia; species Pundamilia nyererei. The sequence continues at coordinate 1,273,130 of NW_005187473.1, read as the reverse complement.
AAGGCTTTCCTGCTAAATATTCTACCTGTATGTGTGTGTGTGTGCGTGCGTGCCACCTCAAAATATCAAGCACCACCCCCCACATACACCCGTGCGCCTTTGAGCCAAAGCTCACAGTCAGATTTAAGTAGCTTTTAGCAATGTGTCATTTGTTATTCATTGCTGTAATGACAATGGGAAAAGCTGAAATTGCAGTAAAAGTTACAAATGGAGCACATGTAATCTCATAAAAACAGCTGAACTGACTTCTAATCTACTCAGATAAACAAAACTGACAGGCACCTGAACCTGTCACTGGAGATCATCCTAAAGCAAATTACAAAGAGCATTTAAATCCCATAAAATGTAGAACAGTTGAACTGGACATCTTATACACAGGATAAAGGTAGGGCAATTGCAGATATACAGGTTCGCCATTGTAGTTTTTCAAGCGTGGGAAATAAATAAAATGTCACAGGAGATTTTTACAAATGGAAAAAAAACCCCTCTTTTTGCTTTAAATAGCTATTGGTTGGTATTTCCTACAAAGGTGCAGTGTTAGTTTTGTTCACTTGTGAAATGCCATCAGAGCACAGAATGTTGGGAGGAGGGTATTGAATCACACAAATGTGATCTACTAAGACGTACAGCTTAGTTTTCTGCAAATTGCACTGAATTTAGCACCAAAAGGAAGCATGTCAATTTTGGACCCTGTGTGGCTGTGATAGTTGCTGTTAGAAGTGTTAATTTGTTTAATGGGAAGGGGAGAGGTTATCAGAACAAGTGTGTAATTTGCGTAGGCGCACGGTTTAAAGCTTTGACTTTGTCCTGCAGCTCTTCAGTGAGTCCTCACCGTGAATGTTTAATATTTCTGGTCCTCACTGAAACTGGTGTTTTAATGAAACAGAGCAGAATTGAAATGAGCCAAACTTAATGTGTAGGGAGAATCCCAGTATGAGGGGTATGCACACTTTTTAAAGGCTGTGAAGTTAGTTTTTCCAGTGAACACTGTTTCTTTTGTTAGTCCCATTTCTACACAGAGGTTGATATACAATTAAAGTGTGTTGGGTGTCTGCTCTTCCAGCAGTTTGACTGCAATGAACTATTTTTTCTTTTTTTTTACTGATCTGTCGCGGATGGGTCAGGATCTGATGATAAATAATCTTTGTGCTCTACTACACATTGTAAAGGTCAGCTTCCTGCATGTTCGCTGGATGAATTCTGCTTTACATTATGAGGTCTGCAACCCAGACGACCCAGAGAATGCCCGTCCTTATAGTTTCCTCCTGTATAATTTTAATGTTTCACTAATCCTTACATAACGCCCAGTGAAGCAGTGAAAACTCACTGTTTGACCACAGTTATTTACTGAACTCCAGAAGCAGGATGTCAGAAAAAAGCCTGAATATCAGGTACAATATATGCGGCTTGTGATGATTTCTAATTAAGTCAATAAACGTCCATGTTTTAGGACTAGCGACCACTTTTTTTTTTTTTTGTGTCCCGTTTGGATCTTTAGCCATCAGAATTGTTGTCTTAGGGCCAAGAAAGATGCCAAGCGGATTTATTTTACCAAGTGGATCATCATGGCCTTGCCATATTGGTCCATTTGATTGACCTTTATTATAATTATGAATTTATTTTATTTTCAGTTGCTACAAACGGGACAGACATGACTGGGGGATAGGACAGGGAGAAAGAATGAAAGAAAGAGAGGGAGAGAAAGAAAACCAAAGGGGAGAAGAGACGGTGAGAAGGGGGGGAAGAGAGAAAAAAAAACAAACAAAAAAACAAAACACCTGGGTCACCTGTATGGAGAAAAAAAACAGAAGAGAAAGCAAACAACAAAGAGCAACATAATAAAAAAAACGGCACCATCACAATAAACTAGCTAGCAGTAGATACTAAATAATAAACTATATTGTGCAGCACGCGATGTAGAGAGCGCACAATGTGCTTTGAGGCAGCAGCCAAGAAACTAGCGACCACTTGAATAAACAATTTCAATGATCAGTAGAAATCCATGGGTTACGTCTTCACATTATTAGAAAGCTGTTCTTAATATAAAATAGCTTCAGCCGAGGCCTTAGATTTGAAAGCACCTGAACACAGCAGCTGGGTTATTTTTTTTAAATGTATTTTTACCCATGAACACAATCTAACATGGTTTCATTTGAAGTAAATATGAGTAAAACGATGTAAGTACGCAAGTACAAGTTATTTGGATTGATGTGCCTCGCAGCAATGTTTTCCCCATCAGCCAAATAATAATTGAACATCCGCCTCCCATGTAAAGCAGTCCAATTGAATCAATAAACAGTAAACAGCAACAGTAGAAATCTCACTCTCGCGCCACGCTACACGCATTTTATTGAGATGGATTGAGGTCAAAATAAGACGTCAGTGCTTTACGGTAATAGCTCAGCCTCCCTCACCCCCCATGTGCCATTCCTTTCATGTTTCCCTCTCTCCTCCCCCTTCATCTTCTTTCCACAGACTTACAGTGTAGCTGGATGAATTCATGTGAAAGCCCTTTTTTGTCTTTACCCCTTCTCTCTCTCTCTCTCTCTTTCTCTCTCTCTACAGCATGACTGTGTAGCTCCTCCTCTTCTCTCTCTTTTTCCCAACAGTGATGTGTTACTGAGATAATGATGGCAGTGACCCTCCATCCTTCCACAAAACACTCACACATAGACATGTGTATGGGAAACTTAAACGAGCCGCAGCACATATACCTCTATACACACGTGCACCCACACACATGCTGTTGACTGTGCTGCGTGTTTGCCTTGCAGGCTAATGGACATAGTTTTTTACACATGGAGCACGAGACAGCCGTCTCTCTGCTGAAGAGTTTCCCGCGGACGGTGGACTTGATGGTTCTGAGAGACAGCAGCACGCGCTAAAATAGTTTTTAAAAACAAACAAAACAAATACAGCAACGCTTCTCTACTCTGCTCATCGCCATCCCACGCCATCCCACCTGCCCTCCTCTGGAGGTTTATGGAACTGAAAATTGAGCCACATTTTTCCCCCCCTTTTTTTGTTGTTTTTTTAAAACATTTTTAAGGGAACAGTCAGACATTTATTTGCCTATTGCTGGACCAAAGGCAAATACCAGTGCCAAATGTACCATAGGAAACATATCGGCTCTTCTGTCTACCGGCGGTCAGCGATCTGATCTGATCGACGGCTGGACGGACCGCAAGAGGACTATACACTTTTAAGTTCCTACAGGGCTGCTGCAGTTTGGATTTTGTGGTTGGTTTGTGATTTAAGCTGCCATCTGAGCGGTCAGCCTGAGTAGTTTTTGTCGGTTAGTTAGATTTTGGGATATTTTTCTTTCTTTTCTCCACTGCCGTCCATTGTGAATTTAAAGTATTTTGTTTGGTGTAGCACATGGTTCGCTTTCCTTGTTCTTCACAGCTTTATTGTTTCTTTCGCATCTTCCGTCTTTTACCCCACTTTTCAGTCCTTTTTCTATCACCGTCTTTGATTTTCATACTCCTCCGATATATTTTTTGTTCTGTTCTGCAGGTTATTGCCTCCACTGTACAGAAATTGAAACTTAAGACTCTGCCTTGTGTACATACATAGAGATTCAGCTTGTTAGAACTCTCCTTGGGGCCTGAGCAGACAGCTCTTAAAAGTTTATGATTCTTATGATTATTGTTGATAAACTATATTCTCAATTCCCTCCTGTGGAAATACAGGGGTCGTTTCTTCAAATGGTTTTCTAAAGAGTATATCACCGTTTTATCTGTATAGAAAACACTTTTCATAGTTCATCACTGCTACTTGTTTTTTTTTTCTTTTCTCTTAAAAAAAGCTGTTGCTTGCACAGCTGTGCTGAAAGGAGCTAAAGCAATATTTCTGAGGCTCGGCCCATTGAGCTTTTCAGCAGAGCCTTACTTGTCCTGCAGTGCCATCTATTGAGCAAGTCATGCTAATGTTTACACACACTGCCATGCACATAAACTAACAGGCAAATACACACATAAAATTACACATATCTATTCTCTGCAATGTTGCATAATGCATCCCTCATTTTAGAATATCATTTCCATTACAAAACTGGTCCATTAATATTAACGGTGCCATCTTTTTAAAGTCCTGTCTTATGTTGTGCAGTGATGTCACATCCCTTTTGAGGTGTTTATAAAGTCACAGCATGCTTTTACATCACTGGACACTGACAGATAGCCATTTTCTGTTGGCTTCTGGACGTCTCTACTCTCTAGAAGACTCTAGACGTATTAAAGCACTAAGTGCTGCTTGTTGATCTGTGCCATATGCAGCCTCCTCGGCTGTATTTACAACAATATCAGAGCTTTACCTCTTTGTGGCCCAGCACACACTAAAATCAAAAACGTGGCTTCAATGAGCCGGTAAGCTGTTCTATAGTCGTTGACCCGGCTTCAGCATCTCCTCTGCTGAAGTCTCCTGACCTTCGGCCTTCCTGTGGAAAGCAGTGTGAGACACTAATGCCCCTACAAGCATCTGCAAGGTTTCATTTTAGGAGGATAAATCAGATATCGTCTCTTTTTTTGACAATCGGGGAAACATCTGATTTGTGTCACATGTGCTTTCGGTTACACTTGAATTGTAAAAGGTGGTGCTGATTGATACTCGGCATACACGGAAGGCTTGCTGAATTTGCTGGTAAATGCTCAAACTATTTAAAAGAGCAGGGAAAATGAAAGTTACGGTGGACCTGATGGGTCAACAGTACTGCAATTTAAGAAAACATCTGCAAACAGAAAAATGCTACAAAAGGTCACGAAAGAAAAAATCTTGGAAGAACACAATGGAAGTGTATTAGGGGAGATAATAATGTGACAGAACCAAAACATGCGAAGGGTTGCACAGACACACGCTAAAACGAAGTGGAGGATTCTTGTGAGGGGAAAACAAATGCAAGGTACTGTGTGTTTAAATCGCATAATAACATAAATATATGTTTGCTATTAGCCGATCACTGTTAGCTTCTCACGTCGGCAGCTGTTCCGTCATGCTATTGTGTCCCCAAAACACTTCCGTAGTGTTTTGTGAGGGTTTTTTTGTTTTTTTGTTTGATTTTTAGCTTTTGCAGCCTTATTTCATTTGCCAAAGTTTCCTAAAATTGCAGTGCATTTGACCTCTCAGGGCCACCGTAGCAATAGACTCTATGTAAAAAAGCAAAAAGAGGGAAAAAAACAAAACACCAAAACAGAGATTGAAAGCCTTTGCTCTGTAGTCTGACTTTTATAGTCACGCTTGAGAAGATATACTGACTAAAATACAGAGTCTCTTTTTGTCTTTATGTAAATGCACCATGGGTCTTGAAGGCATTTCATGGCAGTGAGTTTTGTTCTGTTCTGCATAACATCTGATGTTTCATCCGGAGCGAACCATCCTTCACTGTCCTTTTGATTTCACTTGACAGGTACCCTTTTTGTGCCAACTCTCCAAATACGATTCCCATCACTTTGTCAATAGGAGACACAACACGGCACAGTTTAATCATGTGGTTAGGAGATTTAACCACAGGTACCTACCCCGACCCTATTCAGAGTTTGAAATATCAAAGATATTGTGATGAGAACAGAGTAAAAGGTTTGATAATATAATTATTTTTTACTACATGTTTCAGGTAATTCTTTCTAAATATATTGATATACCTTAGCTTTGCTCAAAAATTGTGATATTTTATAATGACACTTATAACAAAGTTATGGATGGAAGTACGCACAGTATGACTTGGAGACCTACACATGTACTATCCAAAACTGTATAAAATGTATTTCTACTGTAATTGTGAATTTGTGTTATACAAATATATATTATATATATGTATATGACTATTTAAAAAAAAATTCAGTCATTTTCTATGTGTTTAAACTGCTAAAAGAGCTGAACAAATGAGGGCGGTGTCACTGTACATAGCTGTGAATGAAATCCAATTTAAAAATGACTCATATTGATTGTGAATGTACTCATGCTTTCTGCAGTACCTACACCTACCCAACTTGAATGCTGCTTCTTCTGTTGTGTGACAAAAAGTACTTTGACCTCCGAAGAGAGAAACGCTGTCGAGTTTATAAGTTGGACAAATTTTAGTGACGATTTAACAGAAACTATTTATTTCTTTATTTATTTGCACATGCAAGTTGAAATCCTTCCAGTTTTAAGTTTGAGTATTAATGCGGAGAAATGTAATTGCCGAAGTATATATAATATATATCATGTGTTTAGAATGCATTTTGCAGACGCTATCTGTACATACTATTTAAGATACAGTTTTTACAAAAAATAATATATGTATAAAATTGAAAAAATGCTGTGCAGCGATTATACTGGAGCCATTTTGGGCTTTGGGACGTACCATTTTTTCAGTATATAAGAAGTGTTTTGAATAATGTACTAAAGTCTCTATTGTACAAATAATAAAAATGTCACTATTGGTAATATGGGCTTCTCCTGGTGCACTGAGCTGTTTTTAGGAGGGTGGAGGAATAAAACAACACTTTTCTTTCCATATTTATGCATAAGGAAAAGGGGAGGCAGGAGAAAGGAGTGAGGAAAAAAATGAGTTCAAATGCAGATGCGGGAAATGCAGGGGCCAGAATAAGGAGTGAAAGTAATGCTGCAGTGAAAGAAGCTGAACAGAACAGAGAAGATGGTGAAAGGTGAATATGGGAAAAAGTGAAATGGGAAAAGAAAAGGAACCGATGGATAAATTATGTGAAGTAAAAGACAGTGATGAGGATCGCCTCAGCAGGTCTGTGGGAGATTACAGTTACCTCTGTGGATTAAACTCAGCAGGGCCTCTCATCATCTCTGCAGATGCTCCTTTGTCTCTCTGTCCATTAGGCTAACAGCCTGACTCCTCTTCATCCCTCTTGATCCATCCATCTCATCTATTCTTGACACTTATCTGAGCTGTAGATCGCAGAGGGTCAGCCGAGTTCTGACAGGTGCCTCACAGTGTGTCTCTTCTGGGGCTCAAAACCCACGTTGAAGAAAAAGCTTGGCGCATCGCGGTAAGTATGAAAATCTTACTAGTTCATGCACACAGGTTACTCTGCAATTAAGGCAAACGATTTAACATGATAATTCGAATCCAGAAAGTAGTAATTGGTTCTTGTTGGGTCTGTGCTTCCATAAGCCCCGCTAGTTTAGAGACTTATTCCTCATGAAGAACACAAGACATAACAGAACATCTTCAACCGGTTTTTCACTCACTAACGAGGGAAGTTTTGGTCAAGAACCAGCTCTTGGAGCTCACGCTCCTTACCTGTCTCATGCCCAAAATCCTTCAAAGAGCAGCTTCCCTCGCAGCTATTTATTGACAAACTGTTACAATACACAGCACAGCACAAGCAGCTCCCTCAGTAAACCCCCCAATGGTTCTAAGACAAGGCACTATGTGTGTGTATGTGTAAGCACCTGTATGCATGTGCAAGAACGTGTGTGTGTGTGCATGACTTCCTGCTCACCAAAAGGATCATAAAAGCAGGAAGCAACATCACAAGAAACAGATCTTTCAGATAGGATGTATCTGCAATAAAACCTCCCCCTGCACAGAGTGGCTGGAGAGGTGGTCAGAGACAAAGGGATGTCTTGATCCTATAGATTGAACTCAGACTTACAAATTTAAGAAACCCAATGACAACATTCAACAATTAACAGTTCTATATGGAAATCTTAGTTGAAACCAAAACGTTTTATGAACTTAACCAGAAGCCTTCAATGTATGTAGTGGGAATTAGTGAAAAGGAAATTTAATGAGAATGAATCAATGAGTTCATTTGTAGGCCAACGAAAATCCCAGCTTTGAGGAGTTTGCATGTTCTCCTTGTACTCTGGGGTGACTGACAGACTGATAAGACTGTCCAGGATGCACCTCGCCTCTTGCCCTATGGCTGTTGGGATATGATCCAGCCCTCACAGTGATCCTGAAATGGATGGATGGAGTCCATTGCCCTGTGTGTTCAGTTACTCAGCAGTCATTTTGTCTACATTACACAGTATGGTGAAGTACGTGGGTTGTTTTGTAATTTGCCATTTAAAATAAGGCAAATGGGTTTTTTTCTATATATTTTCTATTTTTTTAATATAATAAAAATTTATCCAAAAAGGTAATAAAGAAAATATGTAATTTCCTCAATGACGTCCAGTATTTTTGAATGCATCACAGATACATTAGTAGTTAGTTTTCAGTTTAACACATTGCACTCTAAACATGTGAGCAGCTCATAAAATTTTTTGACTTACCTGCATAAAGTCAGCTGCATTGCTCAATCAACTATGTGCATCATTAACATTCAATACAAATAAATGCACATGTAACTGTAAACAAACAACACTAACAGATATTTGTCAAGAGGAATTTAAGTACCTGTTGATGATGTGTGTGATGTGTATTTTTAACACATCTGAGTTTTTGTCTCTGCAACCAAACTGGAAGTTTGATGCCTTTTTTCTAAACTCTCTATCCGGTGGCAGGTTTGTACCATTCCCGACTGTTCTCTTGGCATCAGAGCCCACTGTAGAACAAGTCTGCTTACTGTGGTATCAGCCGACAATAAACAATAGAGAGTAACACCGCACACACACACACAGGCGCCCACACACTAACGTACATTCTGGCAAAAAGCAGAATGACGCCCTTTTGTTCCCTTCCCTCTTTACTCTGTCTTTTACACACTGCATTGGACAAAAAGATACTTCTGTTTGCCACATGACCAACCCACTTACACAATCATGCATGCATTTACTCCCCACTCTGACTCATATATTATACTGGAATGAGAGTGACTGCTGGCGAGAATTTGTAAGAGATACAGAGCGAGAGTTTATGTGCACCCACCAAAATGGTCAATAAGCTCTTCTGACCTAATCAATAATAATACCAGAGCCTGGGTCCATGACCTGCATTCAGCTGCTGCATGCTTATGCTGATGGAAGTGTCCCTACCACTGCTCTACTGTCCACATGAAGACACAGGCGCAGTGTGTCTCCAGCATGCATGAACTCTGCTTTTCTAATGTCACTCTCTGAATGATTTCACCTTTTTAGTCTTACGGTTGTCTCTAAAGGTGATTTATGCTCACCCATTAAACACACCACATCACAGTAAAACAAAGATAAACAAGGCAGTGGAACAAAAGGACACCATATCATTTAGGAAAAGCTACTCTTTGGCTAGTTGGATGAAATGATCAATAACAGTTTCCTGTCTATTAAACCAAGCATAGATTGCTTTTCATAGTTTAACATATCCTGGAAGTAGAGCTCTTCATCTTATATATCTATATGTAACTTTTAAAAAATATAGGTTAGCTAAATTTAGCAAACAGGAAATCATTTGAAAATGACTCTGAAAGAAATACTAAAATTAGGTGATGAAACCATACCATACGTGTCCATCTACTATGTTGATGACCTATGTAAGAGATTAAATGCTTCCAGTCGCATAAGTGTGCTGCTTAAGGTAAAAGTGGACAGTTTATTGCCACTTCCTCTTAATAACTGACACAGTGACAGAGATACAAATGTCAGCTACATTCTTTAAAACAGAAAGCTTGCAAGAACCACTTAAATAACCACATTTATTAGTTTATTTATTTATATCCTTGCTATAATGATAAGTGCATGTGCATGTTTGTATTTACACTATGTGTTTCTTAATGGGTGTGCCAATGTCAATAAAACTTTGCACAAATATCATTGCACATACAGCAATTATACTTCACAGTGACCAAAATGTATATCTGCAACAGAATTTTGTTCAAGTCGCAACTAAATACAAAATGAAGAATGTGAAAAGTGCAGCAGACCTGGCAAAAATTGCCCTTGGTGTAGGTTTTTGCTAGTTATGACTAATGAGTTTGCAAAATCTCTTCAGCTTTAAGTAACGACTGAAGCATTATGGATTCATATTTATTATTACGCTTACTTATTACTTCAGTGTTTCCCAGTACAGCTTGCTTAGCTTGCTGTTAGCTCTTGTGCTAGGCACAGCTTTTTGTGATGTCCTAACAGATGTGTCAGTGGTACAGATCAGGAGTTTGGGCTTCAGGTTTTCCTGAGCAATATTAATTGTACTTAGTTAGTCTGTTGCTTAGCAAAAATTAGCCAACAGGTGTATCTATTTTTTACCATCTCATAGTTTATGATTGGACATTGTCAACTGAGCTAATTGGTGTAGCAGGCAATAAATTAGCAATCCACCCATTGATCCATATAAAGTATATTCTGGGTCCAAAAAGCCAACATGGAAGCAGGAAATGAAATACAGACCCCAAAACTAGTGGGTGATATTGTGGTGGCATACTGTCTATGTGTAAAACATCTTGAGTGTTATGTTTTTTAAAAGGAAATGTTTCACAGTCCCACTAACCTGTCAGGAGACGTTTTAATTAATTATGGAAATTTACAGTTACATTCAAAAACACTACTCTATATAAATTTCCTCTCAAGGGTGGCGGTTAGTAAGTGTCAATATGTAGCAATATATTCATTATTGGTCATGACAATGATCCCAAACACAATGCTGAAGCAGTAAATGCATGGGTAGAAAAACAGCATCTTTCTGGCTTGTGTAGCTTTAGGATCCCCACTTGATCACTGATAGCAAAACACCTCGCTTTTAAGAAACTTAATTCATGCAAAGGGCAAAGACAATAGGTCAAAAATACTGATAAATTTTGATTTCTATCACACAGAGTTTTATTTTTTTCACTGAATGGAGCAGCAGATGCTGATACTGATTGAGCATCTCCTGTGTCGCTCTGACTGGAATAGCAAAACTTTTTGCAACTCTTGCTCAGAGACAACCAGGAAACCAGGCTATGGCTCACATAAAGGTAGAAAAGGAGGGACAACAGACTGCATGCTAAAGCTGAATGGGCATTATGGCTCTCTATATATACTCATATAGAGTCATTAGATTCTAAAGAAAGGCTTTATTTCTTTCCACTACTAAAGAGGACTTGCCTGGTAGGGATGTGGATCACTACAGTTTAGTGAGACAGGTCTGGTACAGGGGATGGTTTTCATCTACTCAGCACACTCAGTTTACCATGACAATATGGCTAAAACCACACAGGGATGAAGTGCCTGGACTTTTGCTGGGATTGCACCAGTGACATTTCAATTGGACCCCCTTGTATTTTTCTTTGTATGCACCCATGTAAGCTCCATAAACAGACATAACTGAGTGACAAGAGCCAAAGACTAAGCTGGGAACAGGAGAGGAAAGCTTTCATAGATTTAATGTAGTTAGATCAGTATCTGTAAACCCAAGTCTGTCCTCGGCATTGAGTGGATTAGATGTGGATAGGCAACCCAGAATAGACCGGGCTTTTATCCACTCCATACAATATGGCTGTTTAACATGACAATACCTGCAAGACACAAGCTCCTTATGAAGAGCCCCTCCAACCTGCTTCATCTGTGGTTTAGAGTGTGTGTGCGTACGTGCGTGTGTGTGTGTGTGCGTGTGTGTGTGTTCGTCTCGCAGGACCGTTCAACCGGTCGGACGGCGTTTTGAGTCAAGTCATCTGGGTGAAGAAATCGGTATTAGTTTAACCAAATGGTGACACAGGGAGCCTTGAAGTGAAAGAGGAACAGAGGGAGGGGAAAAACAATCACGCTATCATTATTACTCCGGGTTCTAAGTCCACGCGGTGATTGTCAGCGTTTGTTGACAGTGTCTGTGTCAGTTTTCTGACACTTTTTTTCAACACTTCATTGAATTATATTTTCTCTTAACTACCGGACAGGACGGTGGTGCCTGTTGTGGTGACAGTTTGGTGTCCCAGTTGGGTGAGCAGGCTGTCGCGGGACAGACGCTCACATCTGTGATAACAGAGTCGGATCGGTGTGAGCCAGGGGAGGAGGACTCGGCGTGCGTGCCACCATGCCTGTGCGACAGAAAGGTAAAGAAAATACTTGTTAGGAAAATGGACTTTCGGTCTGTAGTTACACGTCTATCTTATAATACTTCTGTGTTAATATTCTTATCGTATAACGCATTTTGTGACACCGAACGTATCACTTTTAGCCACTCAAAAAGGTCGCGTTGATGTTGCGCTAGCTCCGCGAGGCGCTCTTATGCGTTAGCGCACGAAACTTGTGTGAAACACCTGCACTTTTAAACGAGGGACTATTCAGTGTACGTGTACACGACTTTTAGAAAATAGCTCCAGGGCTCTTACTGCATACTCTGACGCTGTTGTAAATTCGGCATACATAATATTTAGACAACAACACGTTTGCTGTTTTTTGCAGTGAAATGCAAAAAACAGCAAAGCTGCCCACAAATAGAGCTCTTCAATATAAAAGTGCTTGCAGATAGATGCATAGAAATTGAATTGCCACCCTTTTAATTCATTTTGGCTTTACGTATTGTCATGCAAGTGTAAAGTTAATGTACGCACTGACACATTTAGTCGAAGTTTGACGTTGATCGTCACTGCTTCCGGTTTAATCAGCTGTTCAGAGACTGGAATTTGCAGCCTGCACCTTCCCTTGCACCATAAACTCTACTACCCTTCTGCATGAGGACATCGGGGCGATATAAAGGATGGCAGTAAAATGTTATAGTTTATCTTTAATGCATAAAATGTGCAAATACACGGGTTATGAAGTCTTAATTACCATTTTAATTAAGAAGGTTTTCACTGATCATTACAAACCCTAATAGAAGTTGTGATCTAGTAGCCTGGAAGGAAAACACAGAGTCATCTACTTTTTTTCTTTTCTTTTTTTTCAAATCAACCCTGGTTTGAAAAAAATGAATGAAGACACTTTATTTTTCAGACAGACATGCAGAAATTCTCAATTTTAACCGTAGTTATCTGCAATTAAAAGCTTTTAATTGCTCTGCTTAAGAGCAGCTGGATATTGTGTTTTCCAGAAGAGATAAAAACCATGTTTTTTTCTATTTATTTATTTATGTTTTCTTTAGACGCCCAGCGTGCCCTGGAGCTGCTCCAGCAGTATCGAGCCAAGCTAGACCAGAGACAGCAAAAGGCCAAACAGGGACCTGTGGAGGAAGACCACCAGCTGCAGCAGTCTTTGGACAAAGTCATCAACGTCTTTCAAAGTCAGCTCTTCAGTGCACTTCTTGGTAAGAAAATTTGCTTTGGTCAGCTTTGATCAGATTTCCTGGATTTTGACAATTTAGGCAAACTTCTTTTATATTGACTTTTCTTTGGAAATTAAGCTGTGCTTGGAGTGCTTTCTGTCAGGCATTACGTGTATTTTATGTTTAATTTGCTATCAGTTTAACGCATACATCTGCATAACTTCTTGCACTTTATCTTAACACATCACAACATTTTTGCACTTCTGGTGTCTAACCATTCATCTTACGTGCAGATTAGTCCACATGCAATTATTTTATACCATTTTACATCATTTTTATAAAAGTAGAGACAGTGGTTTTGCCATTTGTGAGTTACATTATGTTAGTTCATTGACTAATAAAACAGAAAGTTTCAGCAAAGGTAAATATCAGTTTTATCGATCTTAAAGATTTGAGCCTTTCGTTGGATTCTTCACTTCCTCTTCGCAATAATGCAATAATCTCAATGTTGTGCATGGATTTTGTTCATTTATCAAGATTCGTGTCTTACAGATACCAGATACCACACTACAAGCATCGTCATGCTGTGTTTGGGATTGACAGGGACTGACTAGATTTCCAACATTAGGTTTGCAGAAAATAGGCTGAATTCATGAACTGTTTCATTTCTGTGGGGCTGATATAGTTTTTACAAGATGTTTGAGCTGTGCTGTCACTGGACCGCTAACCAGAAAATGTAGAGCAGGACGGAGGGTGTCACAGAAAGCAAGCACTCACCTTTAAAATCTAAATCTATGTACAAATTCCTCTAACAAAGTGACAGTCTAACCAGCAAAGTTTCCTTTGATTAACTGTTGCTTAATCACACGAGAATCCTCATGGTAATGTTAATGGTGACAAACTGGTTTTCACTCCCAGGCCCCACCTGCTTTCTACCCCGCCCACACCTGTAGCTATTACAGCAGCGCACCTTCTCACGTTTATTGTGCCAGCGTTTGTGTGCTTGTTCATGCTGTTCACTCAGTTCCTCTTTTGAAGCTTGACTTTTTACTTTAACCAAATTGGATCTGATGGGTTGCGAAATAATGCTTCCCCTGTTTTGTTGCTTGATATTCTTATTGATCCTTCTTTCTGGTAAAGATTAGAGAAGACTTTGTGTATGGGTTTGCGTTCCTGCTGCTGCACTGGATTATTCCACTATTTACATTTCACTGTCCTTTTTTATTCCCCCTTATCATCTGTGTTATAGCCACCAAACTCATTTGAGATGTGCTTACAGGATGATATATGATTTAGTGCAGAACTATTTGTCAGCTGTACTGTGGATTAGGGGAAGCGAACCATTGCTAGTAATATTATGTCGCCACTAGAGGTCCTCAGAGTATTAGCTATGTTTCATTAGGTAACGCATTCTCTACTGGTGTACTCTGAGATATGGAGTCTCTTTGTGACCATCTCGGTTTTGCTTGCATCTGAATAATTTAGCATATACTATAAAGTAATAGTTAAGCTCTGCTGGAGCAGCTTTTTTTAACATCTCAGCCTCTGTCCAGCTCACAGTGGGGACTCCCTTAACAAATTTAACCAATCCTGGGACAGTTGCAGATAGTTGTTTTCAGAACATAGGGGCTACATTTAAATAGGGCATTCATTTGTTAGCTGCCAACCTGCAGTTGACTTAACAGTCACGGCAACATGACTTTTAAGGGAACAACTGACTGTAAATAAGAGGCAAGCATTTCCCCATATCTGCACCTTTATCTACGGCCACTCAGTAACTAAACCTGTCGTACTGTATAACAGGCTCTCTTACACCCACCGGTACCAAATCCCGACACACTGGAATACAAAGCAGGCAAATCAGGTCATTCTACGGGTGGAGTAAACTTATCAAATCTCATCTGATAAAATTCACTGCAAACAAGTTAGAGAGCCACACACAGAAAACAAAAAAAGCTGGACTGTATACCCGTCAAGATTGCCAGGTTCTTAACAAATAAGTATTTATTGGCCTTTTTGGTTAGAACTGGTTAATTAGTGGTGATGCTTCGACACTTAGTGATGTCTGTTCTCCCCAAGCACATCTAGCTGTCATGGTGGCCTTTCCACCATATTCAGTAGTTACTTTAAATGCAGACATATACCTAATAAATACTTAGGTAGATGTCTAATTACACTACCTTTGAGGTGCAAGTCCTGAAGATCATTCATATTTTATGCTTTTTTGGTGTGTTTTTCTATCCATCTATGTTTTTCCGGCATTGGCATTGTGCTTGGTATTAGCTGGTGGATCAAAATCTGACAGTACTTTTCTGTGTTCATAATTTCATCGGTTTTTGACAAGATCCCCAACGCCACCGCCTTCACCCCGTCCAGCCTACAGATGGCTGTAGGCTCTTACTATTGCACCTCTCTCCTGAGAGAATGGCTTGATTCTTGATTCTTCAGTGAACAGAACTCTGGCTCTTATGAAGCAAAATATAATGAAATGTGGGGTGGCCCAAGACTTTTGCACAATATGATTTTTAAAGGTTAACTGATTATAAATTACACCATGGATTTATTTTTATTAATGATCAACTAATCTGTCTTTTGGTGAATAAATTAATGTATCAATTAAACACTCACTGTTTGCACTCAGTGATTTGCCCACTTCTGTAGGGTTTAGTTAATCACTACACCCGTTCACATTGTTACTTTCCTCCTTTTTCCAGATATCCAGGAGTACTATGAGTTTACCGTCCTTGCAGACAGCAAGTGCTCTGCGGACAGTCCCAAGAACCTTGCTGCCTCCTGCTGGCTGCCAGCAGAACCCTCAGCCCAGCCACTGTCCTCCACAGGTCCCTTGACCTCCAGCATTTCTGATGGACAATCCCAACCCAAACCACTCGTCTCCAAACCCAGGTCATTCAAGTATCCTGCGCCTCCAGTACCATCAGCAACACCAGCAACAAAGCCATCTTCGCCTACAACGCAGTCCAGCACACCTGAGTTGCAGCTGGCCAAAGTGAAGTACCGTGCTCCTCTTCCTCCTGCTCAACCGGGGGGCTCCAAATCATTTGAAGCGGAGACTTCTAAACCCAGTGTCGCAGTTAGTAATGCAGAAACCCCGACCGGCTCCACAAATACATCTCCTGGAGTGTCGCTAAATGGAACAAAGCTTACTGCCACCAGCTCTGGCGTTTCTTCAGAAAGCTCCACCAGCCCACAAAGCATTCCTGCTTCTTCTGACCTGGTGACAGTCTCAGCCCTCGTCTCGAGCACCATTCAAGGCCTTGTGTCTCCAACTGCTCCGGTCAAACCTGCCCGCACCAGGATCCCTTCCAGCACAAGCCCAGGTCCCAACAAAGTCACAGATTCTGTCCCTACTGCTCCTCTGACCAGCAAGGACTCAGGATTCAGCAAAGTCACTCCCATTCCAAGTCCGACTAGTCCAAGCCAGGGAAAATTCACCTTCAGCGGACGCAGGTCCACAAGTCCTCCTGGACAGCTGAACAAAGGACCTTATGCGTGAGTGCAGTCTCTGGTAATATGAATGTGCATTGATTGCTAGTGTAATATCTTTATATAGTACTTCAACATGCTATTAGGAATTTAGATATAGAACAGAACACTAATGGACACATATTTGGAGTTCACCTATTTGCACCCTCCCTTGATCTCTTTTCTCCAACCAGCCCAACCAGTCCTGGACCAGGACAGGGCCCTTCCACTAGCCCAACCCATGGTCCAGCCCTCTCCAGGCCACCCACGAGCCCAGTGACCCACAACAAGGTAAGACATCTCTTTATGTTTTGTTGTAAGGACCACAGGAAAGCTGCAGCAAATCTGTCTGTAGCTGACAGAAAATGAGATAGAGGTTGTGTCACGAGTCTGTAGCTGCAGACTCTTGGAATTTGCAGTGTGAACCCAGATGCAGATAAACAGAAGCAAGAAAACGAAATCTTAAAGGCAGGAACAAAACAAAGGCAAAAGGAGACCATAAACACTAAGGAAACTGTGAGGAAACGAAACTAAGAATACTTAGAACGAGACTAGCAAAACTGAACACACTGAACACAGGATGTGAGACTATCAAAATAAAACAGGAAACACGTTTTAATTGATTCTGTTGTGATTGTTAAACTATTGACTTTGAAAATGACATTTTCAGAAGCTGTTAGAAAGGTTCCTGAGAAGTGTTTATGAGAGACACCACGTCTGCTTTTGAATCAGTGTGTCGAAAGGCTTGTGGTGGCTGCAGCAGGCAGAATAAGATAGGCAGGTTGTTTATACAGATTCATGCATTGCATAATATGACAAAGGGAAACAGGTTAAGTAACGTTTTAATAATCTGGACAGTCAGCAGAATGAGGTCAGAGGGTTAACCGTAACCCTTGGGTAAACAGGGATTGATGGTTTCCTTTAGTTTGAGCTTTTTGACCGCAGGCTTGTTGCTGATGACTGAACATAGAGCATCATTAGAGTAATGTCATTGTGCTTTTTTCAGTGTGTCTGTTTACTAAAGTTCTGCTCTTTACATGATGATTGAATTTGTGGAGTTGGAAGCATCAAGTTTTCATTTTTTATCACAAAAATGGGTGAATTTTCCAAATGTTAAGTAAAGCCCAGCCAATATGGAAACTGAGCAATTATTTTTTTGTTCAGAGCGTACCGAGCCTCATCTATCATGCAGTATCTTACCCAAGCACACTTCATGGAGAAGAATTAAAACTTTTTGATTAGTGGATTATTCAATATGGAGCACACTTTTTTTTTCCTTTTGTTTATTTTTCTGTGTTTTTAAAAGAAAAATTTGTGGGCCATTTTTCATTTGTTCTAACGGGAACGAAAAAGTGAAAATGACACAGAAAATAGTTCAGGATTGACTCAAACCCGGGTCACCTGTTCAACCACGTTAGCTGTACCTGTGCCCTCATCTCCTCTGATTATTCTATAGCACATGCAGAAGTTTGTGCAGCTCAGGTTGATGGAAATAATGATATGTTGCTATGCTCATATATACTTTTCCTTTAATGTCACACCCACCTGGGACAAAACACAGACTTTCTTCTAGTCAAAATGCTGCATAGCTAACATGTACCACTACAAGCCACTCGCTTTGTTTAGAACTGCTATACAGCTGAAAGTGTAGCAATGCATGTAAACACTCTTCATCTAATTCTTGTTGTAGTGGCCAAAATTGCACCATCCTTTTCCACAGCAGCCCACATTACACTTGGTAGGTGCTTTAAACTATTCAAAATGTTACTGCCTTGCCATCATGACCTTGTCTAACTTTAGCCAGCTAATAAGAACTCACTTTCGTTTGGATAGTGAAGAATGTTTAGTTTTTTTTTTCACCCCAAAGCTATTAATAATGATTCTGGTTATCACAGCCCAGTGCAGACAGACTGACCACTTTCTGTTGGCAACGGAGAGCATCAGGAAAAAACAACAATGAGTGCAAGCACCGGAATAGGACAAAAAAGTAGAGCAGATACAAATGCACATGTGAACTCGAAGACATGTTGCACATGTTCATGCTCTGCTGCAGATGTGAGTGTTAGACATGGATTTGCTTACTCCAACTTTCCCTTCTCTCTCAGCGCCACAGGTAGTGTATAGTATTTGCTCTATATTACAGCATTTACTGTATATTGTACACATACAGTATATTACAGTGCCAGCTGTAGTAATGTTGTGTATCAAGGAAAAGCAAAAGAGTCAAATCGCAGCTCTGCGTGTAGCTTTGGGCTACATATGGAGCTTTAACTTCACCCACAGTCAAAAAGTTGAAAGTAGAGCATCTATTGCTATACCGCTGTTACTGTTCACTCAAGCCCCCCCACTTCTGCCAAACAGAGACCTGACCTGATAAAAAAAAGCAGAGAGTGGTGTGAGTGTGTGTGAATCTGTTTGTGTATGCGCTTATGTCTGTGCATACACGTCTGTCAGTGTGAGTGTTTGCCTGTGCATCCATGTGTGTGCGCTTCTGCGGCTGTCTCCAGACGTTTGCCGCTTTTTTGTGTGTGTGTTCGTGTGTGTATGTGTGCTGAGTGTTCTGCATGTGTGCCGATATATATTCTGAGCCATGCACTCTTCGAGTTCAAAATGTGGCTACCAGCTGCCATAAAACGAAGAAAGCAGCTGGAAACCAAGAGGGCGGGTCGAGGTGCATCGGGACAGACTCGCCATGTTTCCGATTCGGCCTCTGTTTTAGGAGAGAAGTCCTATCTGGCTGCTCCGATGAAAGGACAGGTGGAGAGGACACAAGAAAGGGAGGAGAGAGAAACTGAACGATGAAAGGAAAGGAGGAGACAGAGACAGACAGACGGGAAAAACATGCCACCAAAAGCAGCAAACATCTGATCGGTGGAACAGGAAAGTTGGAGCCACGAGATGTTTTGGTGAAAGTTTGCCAGTCGAACTGGTGAGGATGGATTGCATCTGTATCCTCACTACCAAGGTGAGACACGGGAACAGAGCAGGCTACTGTAGAAAGTGGTGGAGAAGACAAATCAGGGCACAGGAGAACAGGGTGTGTCAGTGTGGTCATTAAGACAGTAAAAAAAATTTAGTTTTATAATTTTGTGATCGGTGTATTTATTCAGTCATTACAGCAATGCCTTAATTTTTAATGTCAAACTCATTCTGAATGAATCATTGATGGGAAACTTAGCCATATCAAATTGGGGACACAGTTGCTTCATGTACAGTTGACTTGCTTTAGTTTGTGAATAAACAGATTATAAGAGTAGTAGGCTGTGCTTTTGTGAAGCGATTCTAATGGGAATGCTGATCTGATGTACAGTTATTGGTCTGACATCATGTGACACCCAGAGAGACAGCAAACTAGGTTGATAGGACAGACACTTCAAAAGAGCGACTGCCTGGCTGTGAAGGTATGCGACTGGTGCAGTGGTTGACTGAATGACTGACTGCTCTTGAGGCAGAAGAGAGAATTTGGCTAAAAAAAACTAGGCTGGCAAAATTAAACACATACATTATGCACATATGTTCATGCTCAGAAATGCATGACCCATTTATAAGGAGTTGAATCAGTGTGAGCTGGGACAGATTTAAAGCCTGCATGTTGCAGCAGGCAAAAAGGTGACAAAGATATTTGTGTGTGGACTTGAGAAAAAAAGTTCAAGTTTTGTATACTGCAAAAAAATCGACATACCTGGGCCTTTCGACAATCTTAAAATTTTTGCATTTCTCAAATAAGTACTAAAAGTACCCTATCATGGAGCACACTACCTACTGTCATGGTTTGCTGTGTGGCAGGCAGGATATAGGACCCAAACACAGGGCTCATACATGGAGAGGAAACTCAAAACGGCAGTTTTATTGCAGGAACAACTCTTACACTAATACAGAAAACAAAAACAAAAATAAGAAACTAGAAACATGAAACTCAAACCAAAAACACTAAGAAACCAGGGAACTAAACTGGGAACAGAGAACTGGCAAATACCAGTAGCATGGAGAGAACAAACACAGCACATGGGGGTGGTGATGGAAGGAAAACATAGGGCTTAAATACACAAGGGAGTAATGAGAGAATGGGAAACGGGAGGGAAACACAGCTGGGAGGAATAAGGCATAATGAGGCAAGGGGAAGCAAAACTAGATACTCTGACATAGGACATGGGACTGTCAAGTTAAAACAGGACACATGAGACAATCCAGCCCGTTCTCACTCCTGAGGCGTAATATACGGACGATTTGTCAAGTCCCAAGGTGTTCCTGAGGAACACGAAAGGTGACATTCCACGCTCCTATGCTACGCGCCGGGTTATGGATGAAATCCAGTAGAATGACGCTCTCGTGGTAATACATGTTCCAGCCATGTATTCCAGCCCTAACCCTACCCTTATCCCTAACCTTAACCAGCACTTTAATGACGTTAGATATTGTTTTCCTAAGCGATTTAAGTAAAACAAACGCACATGTCTAGATTCATTCCAAATAGTTCTCATGTTTCCTCATTTTTCTGATCTGTGCATGTGCATGCACCCGGAAGTTTAATATATCGACGATTTGTCACCTAGTGTAAAATGTTATGCTTTGGGAGTGAGAACGTGTTGGAGAATCAGAAGGAAGCAGACTAGACACTGAGACATAGAGACACGACTGGATGCCATCCAGTCATCCACCCATTCACACGCACATTCACACACTGGTGATGGCAAGCTACATTGTAGCCACAGCTGCCCTGGGGCTCACTGACAGAGGCGATATTAACATGTATTTTGTAGGATTTTGACAGAACACTGTCTGAAATCCAACACTATGAGTTGTACATTTTCCTGAAATGATGCAGGGTTTGACTGCAGTTATTGTGCTACCTGCTGTTTTTTGGGGACATTTGATTCTTGAACCTCTGTATATAATACCAAATTCTTATACATAACACATACATTTGAAAAAAGATATAAAAACTAAGCCATATCAGAACACATATAACTTGCCTAAAATAGATATACTTCTTCCAGCTAGCAACTAGCGTCTTCTTTTGCCACTATGTAGCTAAGATTGTAACAACTGAGCTATTAAAACTCAGTTTTTGACTTTTATGAATACACCATAGGGGTACTGTGGTACTTGCCTTTATGCACCCAAAGTCACGAGTGAAGGTGCACAATTTGAGACACAGAGAAGGAGCTAATGTAAATATATAAAACATTAACTCTCTGTTTGTTTATTTCTTTAGTTTAGTGACCAAACTTGGCATACTGGGACATCTTAGACCCTTGAAGGGTCTTATCTGTATCTGATATTATAACGTTATCATGTTCCATGGCAATTGCCTAACAAATGACTAATTTTTTTTTAGCATTTTTACACATATAACATGTTATACAAGTATTATATTGTTTTTAATTACTCAACTAAAGTGTTTCATTTATATCTATGGATGCCTAGCAACTTCAGAGCAGTGGGATAAAAATGACCAATTTCAGACCTTCCACCCATATTTTTTTATTTTCTCAGACAGTTTAAGTATATCAGTCTGCCAATAGTACGGACAGTCGAAACACTACTGTAGCATGGAAATGTAGCAGTAGAATTAATTAGTAATGAATGCGTGAGAGAGATCCTGTCAGTACAGTGTAATTATGTCCTCAACTTTCTCCTGATTTTGCTCACTTTTTTTAGACTCCAAACATTACTCCAACTACTTAGCTGTCTCTCCTGTGTCTTATTTTCAGCACAAAAACTGGGCATACATGTAGCTGAAGATGAACTGTATTAATTACAGAAGATGTTCTTTCCCCTCAGTAATTTCAAAGTAATAGACACCCCACAAAAAAGTAAAAACCATCATAAAACCTACAATAAAGTTTCAAATCAATGTCTCCCTGCCAGTCTCACAGCTTGTCCTAGAGCTTCTTAAACTAAAAACAACATCTTGAACAGAGTGAAAATAATTTTGATCATAAGTTTGGAAGATGGCTTCTGGCTTGTGAAAACAGTCTTCATTATGGGCGTGTAGAGGGATTTGGGCATGACAGTTACACCTAATATATTGTGGTCTGGGCGTTTGGTGGTTTGAACCTTACTGTCTATGTAAAAGGTAAACATGCTGACTACTCTGTCGTCCTGCCACCTTAGCTAGAAATACTATGTGTCTGCCAGATCCTGAGCTTATTTATATGAAATTAACTCTTGGGAGCGTGATCTTCTGTCTGTATGCACAGAATCAAATCCAAGGGTTTATGATTAACTTTAGCACAACTGTCAGTTCTACCAAAAACTTCCAAATACAGCCTGATTCCAAGATCATTCATCACAAAGGAATCTGGAGAATAATAGGAAGTAGCAGTGAAAAGCTCACTGGCAGTCATCGCGAAAGCTTGATTGCAATTCTTGCTGCCAAGTGTGACAAAACCACTTCTTAGGTTTAGGGTATAATTACTTTTGCATATTGGGCCAGATACATTTTTTCTCTTTATAAATTAAATGAAAAACTGCATTTTATATTATTTGGGTTATCTTTGCCTCACGCAGTCTGGGTATTTAACTGTGTATGAATACTCTCCTCTCTAGCTTGCCCAATCCTCTTTTCCTCTCTGATATATCCAGTCTTAAATCCCACTCTGGTTTTATTAGTGACTGATTATTGTTTGGTCTGACTGAGTGCCTTCTGTGCACCAAGAGAGCAAGAGTCTCTCCTAAGAGGCTTACCTTAGGCTGCTAATAGACTTTAAAGAGGTGGAACTATTTTAGGATGGACAAAGAGGAGGATAGAGAGAAAAAAATGATGAGATACACAAAGACCTTGGAAAGAAAGCCAGAAAAGACCATGGCTGCATGAACACTTCATGCAGTCATTGCATGCCTAGTTTTTCAGGGGTACTTTACTTGCAATTGCCAGGAAAAGGCCATGATAAATCCTTTCTGTAGTCCTACCATCTGAACAGCTGTCCAGCTGGCATCGTGATGTAACTGTGAGGAGGGCTCAAACATCAGACGGAGCAATCAGCAGAGAAGCCATGTGAGGAGAGACGAGCGAGAGAGAACTTTGTAAGCAGCTGTAGGACAGTTGAGTCCAGTGACTTGCATCTGCAGTAGAACTAATATAGCGACTCAGGACCGCTGTTACAGTTTGGTTAAACGTCGTCTTGGCTCTGTATGGCCCACACCTGTAGAGAATTGGACTATGTCTCTGGACTGGCCTGCCTGTAGGACAGCCGATACTACTGGGCCACCACGTGGGCTAATTGTGAAAATGGAGCACTGCCACTCTGCGGTTTCGATCAATGTAATGTATATTATATTATTTCAATTACACTTTATGACTTTGCAGTTCACATAGAAGAAACAGATTTGTACTGTAGTTGAGTAGCAGAGGCAAATAAGGTGTAACTTACTTTAGTAATAAATAACCAGCTGTCCATTACCTCTGTATGTGTTGTGTGTTATTGCATGCACAATTTAGGTACGCTTAAGGCTTATATGACATTAAACTCAGGTGTGGAATTACATGTTTACCTATAATTAAATGTCCTCTGTTTATTCTGCAAATGCATTTTAACACAAGAATGCAATATAGTAGGACTATTTTTATTATTGCAGCCTAGTTTTTCACAGTATTTAGCTCATTTTTAACCATATCTTAGGTAAAGTGTAGGTTAACACACCTATGTATGCAAGGCTTAAAAACTATCTTGGAATTAGTTCCACAGAAGTATATCAGCGGTACTAGGAGGTACAGGAACTGGCTGAAAACCAAGAGGAGCTCAGTAATTAAGAAGAATTAGTACAGGGTCAGAGGTTACAGCTTTAACATTACTTAGCTGCATTCTAATGCTAAATCATGAATGCTAACCACTAAACTAAATTCTTCTAAAGTACTTAGGAACACTCTATATACTTATATGCATCAGTATTGGCCACAGTGGATCGAATGCTGCAGTGTAGTCAATGAAAGTGATCCAGTGCTAGCTAACTGGAAATAATTGCCAACCCAAATCCATCCAAAATTTCTTGAATAGGAGCTGTTCATGGGTGTGAAGCTCCCTTGACGACGCTGAAACATGACCACAGTGTTCATTTATATTTTAGAGATGCTTTGTTTCACGTTATAAGAAAGTTGTTTTGTAGGAACACTTGAATTCTGCAGTGAAGCAAATACTATAAATGCAAAGGGTGCAGAAGAAATTTAAAAATTACAGTTGAGTGTCTTAAAGACACAGAAACTTTGACAAGTTTACATCCCTGACTTTTGCATTAGCCTACTCCGGTTATATGATAGATTATTTTTTTTCTTTCTTAGTACCTTCAGTCAGCCAGTGATGTCTAATAATGCATTGGTTAAATGTATAATTTTTTAATATTACAATTTAATAGCTGATTATTTAAATAATTTGCATGAATTTCAGAGTATTTTATATCTTAAAGTTATGTCCTGTACATTTTTATTCCAGCATAATCTGTCAGTGTTGTGATATTAGGAATGTTTGGCTTTGCCAGTCTGCGACTGGTAACTGTGGAGGAAAATCTGTGACAGTCAGCGCTCACTGGTTTTCGCTGGTCTTCGGCTGTTTCTTGTAAAGCTTCGGGGTGTGTTTTTGGCTCATTATCCTGCTGCAGTGTTAACCTTTTTTTGGATTCAGGTCACTTGTCTAATTCCAAAGAAGGCTAAACACCTCCAAACTGAAATAACCCTGTTACCTCTGCAATTGTTGCTTTGAACCTTTGTGATTTTAATCACTCAGACCTTCTTCTCTTACTATTTTAAATCTACGGGTCCATGTGTGGCTCTATATTGATGTCCTTGTACACTGAAATTGTCACGAATAACTAAAAAGTAGTGCCTTAAGATCAACTACTAATCTGCAGTGTCTGCGACTCTTTGTAGATGCTTTTACAAGGTAGTGTAATCTGACCTTATCCAACTCTAAGCAGGTAACTTTTAAGGAATTGTTTAGAGACCTCTCCTTCTTTAGACAAGCAAACTCTGAAGCAACTTTTTTTGTGCATCAGTGAACAAAGTTCAGTGTATTGATCCTCTCTTTTTGCTGTTCCTGGTTGTTTTTGCATATTAATGATTCAATAATCAAAAAGGTTCTGAAGTCCCATGCACTGCCTTTCAGTCTCATCTTGATTTGACATTGTTTAGAACAACGTTTGGATTTCTGATATTTTCACTTTCTGCTAGAAGCTGGTGGACAATAACTCCAAGTTGATTTAATTAAAGAAACCTCTGATAATCAGAATTATTTGAATGCTGCTTCAGACAGTCACAATTAAGGAAACGTGGCCTTTTGTTTAAATGAATTCTTTGCTTTTAATGTAGTTCCTGCTTAGTGCAGAGCGGTGATTGAAGCAGACTTCAGTGGACATGTAGGTGAAGGGAACAGGGGTGAGATGGAGTTGGGTAGCTATGGTGTAAAGGATGGCAGTGGATTTTGTGAAAAGGATAGAAATGGTTGTGGTGAACACATATTTCAGGAAGAGAGAGGGAAGTTCATTGATGCATAAGAGTGAAGGAATCTGCTCCAATCTAAAAGCGATATGAGACTGCAAGTCTGGGTCAGGGGAGGCAGCACTGGATGGTAGCCAATGAACTTAGAGGCAAGGATTAAATAGTGTAAGTTGAAAAATGTTCAGGGAACAGTTGAGACAAAATCTGGTCGGTAAGGGAGAGATCTCTTGGATAGTACAGCTAACGTGGTGAGGGAAGCTGCCTAGAGGATATTTGGTATAACCTCTGGTTAAAGGAAAAAGACACGAAGACTTGGTGGTTCAAACGAAGAGGTTGACAAAGGAAAAGTGAGATACTCTGGGAGGTAGACGGGAATACTGGGAGGACAGGACAAGAGAGAGGTGACAAAGGCAAAGGCTTATAGTTACATTTTATGTGAGGCTGAAGGAAGAGAGTCCAAGCTGGAAAGAGCAGGTTAGGGTGATTAAGGATAGAGGTGGAAATGAACTAATGAGTGAAGGAAGTGTGCTTGGAAAGTGGAGGGAGTACTTTGAGGAGCTCATGTATGTAGAAAATGAGAGCGAGAGGAAGGATGGAGAACAGCTAGTGAATCAGGAAGTCCAAAGGATTAGTTAGGAGGAAATGAGGGCAGCTATGATGGAGGATGAAGAGTGTAAAGGCGATTGCCCCCGGATGACCTATCTGTGGTGCTATGGAGATATCAAGGAAAGTGGGCGGTGGACCTTTTAACCAGACTGAGTCTTCCACAGCCAGGAGAGTGAGAGGATTCCTGACGAATGGGAAAGACGTGGCTGGGCAGAACTTGAATATAACATCATTTTAAATAAATAACAGGGGCATAAATGATAAACTAAAATCTTAATTGTGACGAGGAAAAATTTTCAGGTGTTACAGGAGAACACAAACAAACTGGAAAACCAAATTCTTTGGTCAGTTCCAAAGAAATAAAATGACTAAATAGCTAAAACATTTCCACAATCGCAAATTCTTCAACAGTGTCCTCATCTTTTGAGCCTTGTGCTG
Organism: Pundamilia nyererei; assembly: GCF_000239375.1. Classification (NCBI taxonomy): domain Eukaryota; kingdom Metazoa; phylum Chordata; class Actinopteri; order Cichliformes; family Cichlidae; genus Pundamilia; species Pundamilia nyererei. The sequence goes on along the minus strand of NW_005187473.1, from coordinate 1,246,116 downwards.
TGTCCTCAATTGGACCAAGCATGCGGAATATGGAAGCAGACAAGAGAAAAGATCACAGAGAAGATTCACGTAAAGGATGCAGTAAAGGAGAACATGCAGAGTGATGACAGAAGAGGATGGTAGAGATGAAATTCAGATGATCAACTGTGGCGATGCTTGAGAAGAAGAAGGAAGAACATTTGTCATGTCAGAAATTTCACTTGTTTTTTCCCCACATTTACATGAATAGATGACAGATGTGTTAAAAACTAAATATAAATATATAAGGAACAATAACCAAGTACTGCAGTGCCTGTGTTTTGCCACATTGTGGCACTGTCTGTCTAACAAATTCAGTGACATGAGTGGGTTTCACATTGTTTCTCTGCAGTGACTTAAAACATCCACGTTTGCTATTTAAACACACAGTCAGCTGACATGTCCCTTGGCATTATTTATTATAAAATATTCAGCAGATAACAGCAGATGTCCTATAATTCATTTCTGCCTCATGTTTATTTTGCTACTGCTACAAGGTTTCAGCAGGAGTCTGATGCCCTCACTCAGCTTTTAGAGGAAACAATGAGCTCTATTTTAAAGGGAATTCACTCATGTGTAAACTGAATATACAGCTGGTAAAAGGTGATCATGTGACCATATTTAAAATCTTGATGTATGGTGCCTTTTTAAATTGGTTGGCTTGTAGAATGGAGACTCCACAGCGATTGGCTGGAAGGGGGTGTATGAGGTTATTACACACACACATCCGCACAGCGTAGTTATTTCTGTGCTGGCTGACCTACTAATGTTAACATGTAGTGCATGCCTGCTAGGCTCATGAGGTAGCATCCTCTCTCTCTCTTGCTTTTTCCCATTTGTCATTTATTCCTTTTTCTTCACTCCCTTCATCCTCCTTTCTTTCTTTCTTTCTTTCTTTCTTTCTTTCTTTCTTTCTTTCTTTCTTTCTTTCTTTCTTTCTTTCTTTCTTTTGTGTGTTCTGCTGTTATTTTATTTCTGTGTTTCAGGAAATTTGGTCTGTGATCCGATGTGAGCTTTACTCTCCCAGTACATTCTGTGAGCCATATGATCTAGAACCCCTTAGGTCATCCCAGATGTATGCATGTTTGTGTGTGTGGTTGCACACAGATCAGCAGGAGCTCCATCTGCTCTTTGCCAAACACAGAGGGATTCACTGTATCGCTGGTCTCCGTGCGAGGTTATCACAAAAACCAAGGCTATTTGAAGACAGGCACTTCAGCCTGTGCTGACTTCTGGAGAAATCCAGTCTCAGGTTTCTGGACTGAAAGAGAGACGTGAAAGACGTTAGTGTATGAATCCAGAATAACTTAGTAGTAGTATATGGCCAATCTCTCACTCATCCAGTGATGTCGCACAGTCCTGACTCACTCTAAATCTAGTTAATGAGAAATTTACATTTTCTGCTCTGCACACTACTGAAAAAATATCACCGTAACACAGTAAATATTGGAAAGGAAAAGAAGGGCATTTGGGGTATATTCAGGATATGCAGCTATAAAAACAGCAGTCTGGTTCACTACAAAAAAAATGCAAATTTTCCCAGACTAGGATAAATTAGGAGGTTTTGAAATGTGTCAATAATCACATGGTTTATAGAATGACATCCAGGAAATATAGCTTTTAAAAATCTCACAGTGGATCCAAAACACAGTGTTTCTCCCATGAAACGCTTAAAATAACCTCTTGTGTCATTGCATTATTTACAGGACTTGTCTACCTGCATTAACTTCTAAACTTTTTTAGCTCACCCAGGTGCTTCCTTTATCTGTGTACAGCTGGAATAGCATCTAAAAATATTTTTCCATTACTAACACTCAGTTTTAAATACAGCCATAATCGGGCCATAATCTTAAACTGTGGCTTGATTAGTTTGCCAATAAGCCTATAAAATGACCGTAGATGGTATCAGTTTATTTTTTCTTTTGCTTCTCCTCTATTCCGTATTATAAAATCAGCCCCTGTGACCTCAGAGTCACCGTTTGTTCACTTCAGCCCCTCTGTTCGTGCACAGTTTCGCCTTCTCTGTTTTCTCTCTCATGCTGTGTTGTTTGTTTGCAAGTGGAGGTGAGAAGGCAAAGGCAACCACAGAGAGACTACTGCGTGTGTTTAGGTCTGCATGTCTGCATGTGTGATGGTCCAGATGGCTCAGCCATCAGCATCAAGAGCTTGATTAAGGAGTACGCTTTGACTTCTTTGACTTTCTCTGCCCTTTACCCCCCATTTGCCTGCTCCGTTCTCAGACTCGGCATTTACAACACGTAAAACAGCTACACGCTGTTGTGGAGCTAAATTAATTAGTGGTTAATTTATCTGTTAGTGGATCAATTAGTTGATTAATAGAAGAAAATGTGCTGAACTGTGACCCAAGTCTTGAAGGAATTTCTTTAAATCTATTGACTGTCTTTCTGTTAAAAATAAGTTTATCCTTGGACTCAAGGATAAACTTATTTGAATTTCATGGTCACGTATAACAGCCACAAAAGATTTTGGCTGTAACTCAAGAACACCGGCACTCAGTTCAAAAGCTTTTCTTTGAAGCTTTGTTGCAAAAAATGATGAAGTGATGACTTCTTTATTATCCAAAAGGTGAGGTCAGAGGTCAGTTTTGCTTTAAATTCACCATTATTCAATACGGGAGTAGAAGTGAATAATATGTTTTTGTGCTTGCTGTCTTTGTCTTTGATGCCCACCTGTTAAATTCCTGCAAATTCTTTATTACATACTATATGAGTCGGCACAGACATGGTTGTAAATTGATTCAAGTAAGTTGGTCAAGTTGAGCGCTGCAAAGCGTTAATTCTGCTTATCTCTTATATGACTGAATTGAATATATTTGCTATTGGTCTGGAATAAAAAACCCTAAACAACTGGAAGTTTTCCCCTTGACTTTATTGGGAAAGTAACAGGTTAAACTGTGGCCACTACAGCGCTAAATTTACATACGTAGGGTGGGGGATTGGCAAAAACTGTGCACAGCATAAGTTGAAGCAGAACACAAAGCTCTTCCTGGCAACTCAGCAGATTTCAGTTCGAGGCCACCTCACTGTTTTTATTTAGCTGATAACAGATGGCATAGCATCCAATTGAAAAATCGCATCGAGGACACGGTTCAAGTTGGTTTCGCTTGTTTACGGTTTCTGCAGGCCATTTTGTAACTTATCTTGACCCAAGCTTCTCCTTCCATGCTGTATCTAACTCGAGACAGACATCAGTCTCATACCAGTTGTCAGTCATAACTGCTCTGTGTTCAGCCATGGTCTTGTTGCTGCTCTCCTCAACTCCAGCTTTCCATGCATGTCCACGGAAATGCAGGGAGTTCGCTGAATGGAGCCAAATACAAACACCAAATACATAGCACTTTAGGTAGAAATAACTACTTTTAACTATAGCGGTTCTGACTTTAATATTTTTTAATATTTATTTAATAAATAGTATTATTAAATGAATATTTAGTTTTAATGGAGTTCTTTACCCTAATATGTATAGTAAACACATAGTAATAGGTAGTGGTTTACATATTTCCCTAAAGGACACACATATCCCTTTGGGGTTGTGCACGGTGTAAAAATATGCCACATCACTCATGCAGAGCGACCTGCTGTGGTGCCTCTTTGTAAATAAGGGAGCAGCTGATAGTAGCTTTGTTTTTGTCACAGAATCAATCAGAACTTTAATAGGTTCTTTAGACGTATTTGTTCATTCATTCGAGTTAAGACTTCTATTCGTAAGATAGTTTTGCAAGGATCTCAGTTTCCACTACATACTAACAGTGTGTTTGCAAGGAACCTGCTCATGTTTACACCAACAATAACAGTAGCCCTCTCTGTCACTGTGGAGATGTACCAGCAATACCATCAAACAGGTTTTTTACAAAAACCCACAGGATTGTCCAGATGTAAAAATTGCTCAGCTGTTGCAATGCAGAATGACGTCATCAAAAAACAGACTGCAACAACAGCTCATAAATGATGAATGCGCACTTGCAATTGTTGCAGTTAGTAGAAGATTAAATAATTGATGCTATGAGCTAAAAAAAAATATCTATATTTCACTGTATTAAAACCTGCTATGAAATGCACAGATATGTTTTTCACCTTTCATCCTAGAGCAGCACACACATATGAACAGCACTTCTACTACGTGCCGTTCATTGTCTGATTGAATCAACAGAGTGAACTGAAGCATTTTAACTAGTTTGAAAGTTGCACTTTTTGGTGGTCAGCTGACCAAAACAGTAGAATTCGCTTGAAGTCATGTGATCACTTTAATTCAACAATAACTAAAGTAACATAACCTTGTAACTCTTCAGGACCCTGCTGTAACATAATAAAAATGAATGATGTTGTATATTGGGACAAGCTTTTTAACCAGTGGTTTAAACCCCACCTTTACCCGCCCAGTGGGTTTTTGCCTTTCATCAGATTACACCTTTTTTTAATCATATAAAACTGTGTAGCATTATTAGTGTGGGCAGTGTGATACAGCCAAAGCCCTACCTGCGATCTGGGTAGCTTGCAAGTAGGAAACCACAAAACAAGATGATGTTAAGACCAACTTATTTTCAGAATAAAACACTTAGATATGAGAACTTTAATATGATTTTTGTGATTCTTATGATTCATCTGTGTGTCAGACCCAAATTTTCACCTTGCCTGCTTCTGCGCTCTGCTTTGTGAGCAAGAGGCAGGTTCATTTTTTATATTCAAATTTTTTCAGCTGTTTTTAGTGTTTTGGGAAATCTGATGACTTTTTTACACCGTGTTTCCTCTGATCCGTGATCACACTGTCACCTGTGGTTTCAAATGGCTCAGTGCCACCAGCACAGCAGCGCTGTGTTCAAATGTCAAATGAACGAGTTATTCCAGTGGTATTTCTTTGCGTGTATGTATCATGGATTGTGACTCTGGATGATGTAATAACATTGTCTCTGCCTCACTTATTTACTCTTTATGTTTCCCTTATTGTGCAATATTCTATCAGCTCAGTTTTCACTAGCCGTTATAATACTATATCATTTCCTTACTCTTCCTCACTCTGTGCGTATAGGAGTGTATGGATGTACAAATCAGAGCATTACTGCAGCAGGGAGAAAGTGAGAGAGGTGCAAAGAGTAAAAGAAATGCAGGGAGAGAGAAGACACATTTTTAATTCTCCGTTTACCTTTGCAAGCAGGTCTCTGCTCTTTCTTTTTTTTCTGTCTTTCTTTCTTTTCCTTTTCGCTCATTGATCTCGCTGTTGAAAGGCGGGCCAAGAGAGGCAGTGGAGCAAACCGAGGGAAAGTGAACAAGGCAAGCAGAGGGAGAGAGAGGGACATCGAAAGAAAGCAAGCAGGAGAGAGAAAGCGAGAGAGTGAGAGAGAAGGGTAGTGTTAGAACGAGAGAGGCAAACACTCACACTGCTCACACTGATAGAGAGAGAGGAGATAGAGGATTGGGACTGCTGCTGCAGAGGAGGACAAGAGAGACCACATCCATACTTACACACTCACAGATGCACTCACACATTCATTCATGCACACACACAGACAGACTGATCCACACATGCTGACAATAACAACATACTGAAAACACACTCACAGACACACATACACACACACACACACACGTGCTAACATTTTCTGACACACTCACATACATACATACATTTGCTGACACACGGGCAGACAGTGACCATGGTGCTCCCTGCATCCTGACCAGCTATGAGGATTACACTGATGAAGATGATGGGAGCGATGAAGAGCGTGAGGGAGAGGACACTGGCCTGCCACAGCTGAGGACCGTAGTCAGGCGGTGGGGGGTGGGCAGGGGGTGGAAGGGCAGCAGAGTGGGGGATTGTGGGACAGGATGGAGCGCGGTAGATAGAACACATGCGTGTGCATGTGTGCATGTGTCTGTGTGAGTGTGTGGAGGTGTGTGAGTGTGAAATGTGTGTATGAAGGCTAGGATGCCCCCCAAGTCTGGGACCAGCTAGCTAACGTTAGCCACATGTTGTGCCACTGCAAAGTAGCATGCACCAACAACACCATATCTCTGATGTTTGGATGCAAGGTAGGTAGAGAGCTATGCATGTTTGTGTTTGTGAGTACGGCAGAGTTAGAGGGACACACAGGTGAAGTTATGGACTGTGGGAGAGAGACACTGACTTAGGCAAAATGTGCTGAGAGAGAAGGGCAGAGGTAATGAGTAAGTTTATTAATGGGCTTGTAGGCAAGGTAAACTAAGGTAAGAGTTAGAAGCCGGAAAGAGAGCAAGACAGAAAGCGAGAGAGCTCCGGCTGTGTGTCTGTGTGAGAGAGCGAGAGAGAGAAAGAGAGAGGCAGGTTTGTTTTCTGCTGTCTGATTTGATATTACAAGGTCTACAGGCAGCTTATTACCAACATCTTCCTCTTAATTCCTGATACTGCAAATGTGAGCGGCTAATACGTGCCTTTTCAGTTCATTTAGAGATCACGCATATTACGCAGGGCCTCATTTTAGACTATCGTATCTAAATGCAGACGTAATTTTGATATCTTTGGTATGATGGTCTGTTACTTTAATTATCATTGAGAATGAGAACTTAATAGTTGGTTTGACCTAAAACATATGATTGTTTTCACTATCTGACTGCTGTTTTGTGATTGATCTTTAATTATTTGCCCAAGTAGCATGCTGACCTCATAATATATCAATTTACGGTTACTTCTGAAAATATTCAAAGCTGAAACTGACTTGTCAAGAGCAATCATTAAAAAAGTCTTTGTCCTGTTTGCTGGTGAGGCCTCTTAGCTTACACATTATATTTCTGTTAAAGATTCCCAGTTAAGAAAACATCCAGTAAGTAAAGTGTTACTTCAGGCAGGTCACAAAGTCAAGCTAAGCCGCAAACCCAACAGATCAGCTGATCTCAGTGCCAGCCCACATCAGTCGATGGCCTAAGTGATACACTCCTACACATCAGGATATTACACTTCTGCAATTTCTTGCTGCTCTTGCCAAGTTGATTCTTTAGTTTTCTTACTTATAAAGCTTACCGAATATATAGTTTGCAACCCTATCAGTTGACTTTTCAACATATACCAGGAACATGAATTTTGACATCATATTTTAAAGTGTTATACCTAGAGATTTTCTTAACGCATCTTAAGCATATAATAACCCTCTTGCACTGCGAGGGAACGTCCTGTATTTTCCATGGTGCATGCTGGGACAGCCTCACACACCTGCAAGGCTGAAAATACTTAGACAATGTTATGTGTCCCTTCTTTTGTTTGTCAGTAGAGCTGTATTCTAGCTATTGCTACAATGTTTTAGTTCATTCCTTTTTGAATGTGAAAGGCTTCAGAGTTCATTTCTAATCCATTATTAAATGAATACATTTGTCACCATTATACTTTGTTGTTAGTTACATAACACTAACCTGTGCTAAACGAACAAGCTTGGGCTAAAATTGGCAATCATAGTCTTACCAAGTACTCTGAAACAGTTGAGTGGAAAATCAACATATGAAATATTAAAGCTCCACCCAAGCGCTTCAGGAGCAGTGCTTTGATGTGGAGGAAGTGTTAGTACACTGTGCTGCATCTTTGAATAGTCATTAAACACGCAGCAAACCCCAAAATGGCTTCATAAATGGGTCTGTACACTTGCCTAAATAGTGAAAAGTAGACCTGATCTTGAGAAAGGGGTTTGAGACACAAGGGGAGAAAATTATCAGTCATGATAGTTTTAGTTTAGTTTTATTTGAATGTGAAAAACTTTGAGGCAGTTTATTTTACAAAGAGATGTACGCTACTGCGATTCAAGAAGATGCAGTGGGAGCATTGGTCTTTGAAAGTATTTGTGTGTGTGCATGCTTGGCTTGCTTTTGTACAGTTCAGCAGTTAGGCCATAATAAAGTGTATGGACTTCACTTCTGTCCTATTAGATCACCTCAGTATGACAGCCTGCTAGATAGAGGGAGGCCAGGAGACAACTGTTAGACTGGAGCTTTAGAGAAGGAGCCCGAGTCAACACGGGTGTGGGTGCAATAAGAGCTGTAGTTTTGTCCTCTGGGAGTAAATCTGGACAGGGTGAAAACTGAGTGTATCCTGAGGAGAAGAAGAAAGTTGCACGGTTAGTATGATGTTTCTGAGATTTTAGAAAAACTGTGTTGTTGTAGTAAAGCTTCCATCTTTCAGGTGCAGTCTACCAAATACGTATACGTGCACAGTATTTGCATATGTCATAATGCATAATTACACTCCTGCAATATTTGGTGATTTGATAAAATTTAAAATAAGATTTTTATTATTATATTCCAAAACATATATTTCTTTCAAAATATTGAAACATAAAGCGATTTCCCTAATATTTGTCATGTGTAGTTATTCATTTGCTTGTTTACGCTTTGCCTGACCTTCGTCTGATCAGCTGCTTTTTCTGTTTGACATTCCAAACATGTCTTACCAACACCAGAGGGTGGTCAACACAAAAAAACATGTTTGCAGGGTGTTTCTCAGAACTCCTCTTTGCGTTTTAATTTTAATTTATTAATACAGATTCAAATAAATTGGCAAATAGCTAATATTAGCCGATGGTCTATAATAATATAACAAACAGTAGCATCGCAAATAGCAGCTTTTTTGGCCACTAGTTACAGGTTAAATGTTCAAAATTTGTTGGGCTGTAAGTTTGAACACAACAACAGATAACTGAATATTACATGAGCTTCAGATGGGCTTTTGAATGTACCATTCACTTTCCTAACTTACTAAAAGCCTCGAACAGCGATGAGAGATAAGCAATTCCTGCATCAAACAGCCACAGTGTACACAATAGAGCAGAAATCAGTCTTAGAAGTTATATTAGCTTGATGTGGCATCATAAAAACTAGCCAGTCAGCCAAACATTAAGGGACTGCTACAATAGAAAGCATAGTGGTCAACTGATGATCATGCCACTGTAATATATTCTTTTGCCACTGAATAATTACAGAGCAATTGGTGCACAACTATGGAGTCCACCCTTTCCTGACCTGGACTCTCTGTCAACTTACTGGTCAGGTTTTGGTAAGATGAAAGCAGGACAGTGTCTAATGTTTTGTATACTCACTCCTAGCGTGAGAAAGTCTAACTTTTTTTTTTGCTCTGACCAAAAGTTGGCTGAAAAAAGCAGGGGAACAGCTGATCTGCTTGGGCTAGCCTTTAGCTTAGTCAGCAGCCTGGCCCACTTACAGCGCTTCTGCTTCCATCTGCACCACTTCCTACCTTTGAATCAAAAAGCATCTCAAAATACCTTATAGTTGCATGTGAGCAGTGACTGGCTATTGCTGGCCATCTCCAGCTACCATCTAAAGCTAGCTAAAAGCAAGGGAGAGTATATTTTAAATACATGAACTGTTGCCGCTTTTACCTTGCAAGCAATGTGTCCATTTTGGATGTTGTTTAAGTGCCTGAGAAGATAAATCAAAGTCACCTTAACTAGGTCAGACATTTGAACACATTCAAAATAGATGAATGTGTTCCTCTCTTTCTTTTAAGGCCTGTGTTTTTGCTGGAGACAATTCAGTCACTGTGAAGTCATGCGAGGGAAATCTTCTGTAAACATATTTTAATTCTTAGATCACATATTTTAGCTTTGACAGACATTATTGACTAAACAGCAGCTAATGTTACTTTACCTTCTCAGCTGCATGCTTAATTTCATCATGTGTTTTTATTCAGTTCTCCTCTTAATGCCATTGAGGCTTTCAATAGTATAATTTTTGCTTCATATTCATGTTGTTCATAATAATTACATTTTTATCAGAGGCTATTGAAAATATATCAATAGTGTGCGGATAGAAAATCATTTGTAAGCTGTCATAATTGTTGTACAAGCTGAGAAAAAGCAATTTCTTTGACAAATGTATCCATTGATTTATTGATCGAGTAACATTTTGTTTAACCATTTGTTCTCTTGCTGCCTTTGTTGATAAATCAGTGTGGTCATCACCTTTTCTCTGGAAATAATTGCTTTATGCTTGATTCCAGTGAACTATTAGAGAGAGAGCGAGATGTGGGAGAAAAGAGAGAAGGATGAAGGCACATGTGTGTGTGAGAAGTTCCTTACGGCAGAGGATCCCCTGCTCTTTCATATCTCACCAAGCGTGACTAATGCCTGGCTTTACGCTGCGCACATACACGCGCACACACTCACACTCAAACACACACAAACTAACACATAAACATGTACTAGGATGCTGAATCTGCTCCCTATCTAGTCACGTTTTTCTGGCTATGCAAGACTGGCTGACACACTAACACATGACAGTCTCAGTGCGCACGCCTGTCTTTCTGCTTCTGTGTGTGTATGTGTGTGTGGTCAGCGGGCTTTCTGCGGGCACAGTCCTAGTCCTGATTAGGAATGCTCAGCTGCTAATAGCCAAGCAGCCAGAAACCCACACACTGATGTGAAAAGAGACCTATTTGGTGTCTCTGTTCATTCATGCATCCATTCATTCAGAGGTGTTCTTGTGCCATGCGAAAAATAAAAACACAGAATATAGGATTATGACTGAGTATGTGTGTGCGCGAGTGCAGAGGGCAGTAGAGGCAGTGTTGTGACAACAGTGTGAGCCAGAGCCTCTTCATGGTCTTAGCGCCTGGCTGTTCAGACGCTGCTTTCAGGAGCATTCTGAGGCATTTCTGACTAATTAGCAAGAAGATCTTAGCAAGCGCTGGAGAGGAAATGAAATATGCTGAAAGTCTTGAGATCGAGTTAGATCACAACGGTGTTTAGTCCTTGTCCTGGTGTAAATGAGGTTAAAGTATGTAAGGGGGGGTGTACAAGACAGGGCGCACACATACACACAGCCTTGTCCATTTGAATTCTCAGAAATTAGCTGATACTGTTCTGTGCTCTCCTGTGAAAAGCAGCCACCCACTCACAGCCTCTGAACACAATATCCAGAATAGATTTGGCATCTTGTTGCTGACCAAGATGGCAGTCAGCTGGAGGGTCAAATGTAGTGATAGTGCTTTAGTGCGCTGATGAGCCCTTGTCAGCTAATAGTTGTTATAATCGGTGTGTTAATGTATTGGTTACATTTCTTGAATGAACTAATGTTTAGTCTGTTGAATTAGGAGTATATCAGATTTGATACTGAATAATTCATAGTAACAGTTTTTAACAGTGTGCTCAGATCTGCACAAACTGTCTAAAATACTCTCTTGGGAAAGAAGTTTAATTAGCACTGTGGGCTGTGTAGTTACTGTAGAGTCACAGTGGGAGCTCTACAATAAATCACACAGTCACACTTGTTCCTGTAGTTTACTACGACATTGTATTGACATAGAGCATTATCCAAATGCCCAACCTAAAGCCATTTCTAACCTATCTCCCTCAAACTGTATGGTTATTATTCTGGGTGCCATATATTCATCACCAAAACTTTAACAAGAAGTTTAAGTCTAAGGAAACTCTTAGTGCTTTCTCTTTGCTGTCTTAGCTGCTAAGCTTAGCAGCCTAGCTTATTGTATTCTTATATATTAGTAGATAAAATGTCCCACTCACCTTTTTTTGCCTTTCAGTACGTCAAGACCTCAATGCAAGATATGGTGAGACAGAGTTAACCCCTTAGCAGTCCAATTAGTCCCCTAAACCATCCAATGTACCGTGGGCGGTACGTCCGACTGCTAACAGGTTAAAAGCAAATGCAAACAGGGCTCAGAAAACAACATAACAAAGATCTGGAAAACATATGGGACACAGACAAGCAGGTACACAGTAAAGAGGGACAAATGAAAAGGCACAGCTATTTATACAATGACCACTGAGAGCTAACACAGAGAGTGGAAACAGCTGGGTAACAAGAAAACAAGAAACCAGTGACGACAATCAAGACAGTGAGACAAGACAAAATAAAGACAACTCTCTGTCTCTGTGTAGGTTCTTTCTCATCTATGTCGTTGAAGTCTTGAGAGTTTGAAAACGAAGGCAACATGCCAACTGGATCTCTTTGGGTTTATTACGGTTTATTCCAAGGACAAAACACATAAACACAAGCAAACAGCAATTTTCTGTCTTCTCAGACCGACTTAATCCTAAATAATACAAACCCAGAAAAACATAACTCAACTTAATTATGATATTTCGGGCGAATGTTCTGTCCCAAAATTCAAGAACAGAGATAAAGATTTAACTCTATTTCACATTTGTGGTACCTAGCTCCTAGATTCGGACAGAGCCTTAACAGGAACTCTCACAATCTTCCTTATTTTCTGTGAGATGTATAACTTTAGTTCTGATTCAGTAAAAGGACTTGATGCTACGATCCCTGATCGTTGGCTGTTGTGAGGAAAGGCAGCCCAGAAACTTCACCAATGGGACACATCGTTGTGTGCCTCAACTTCACAGGGTATTTGAGTCCTTCATCCCAAGCTAATCTGCCATTTTTAACTTTCCTTGGTTATGTTTAGGGATTAGAGATCTGATCTAGATTATCTTATTAAAAACTGAGACACATCGTCAGTAGTAGACCTTGAATTCAACGGGTGTTTCGACCATTATCACTAGACACCCTCATCCAAGGAAGCCCTGCCAGGGTTGACCAGGCCCTGGAGTGCGTCACTGATTTATGTTAAATTGTTATTTCTCTTCTACTTTCTTCTGTTTAGTTTTCTACAATTTATTTTCTTCTATCAATTCACTGCAACTGAGAAATAATACTTACCTCTTTAATATTTATGAAGCCTCACTTCTTCACAGGGATAGAAGAGGTGATAGAAGGAAGTAAGAAAAAAGTGACAAGATAGGAGAGCAGAGAGGAGAGCCGGAAGGGGGGCGCCCGATCTGGCATCCCACACCTCCCCACCGGATCGGGCTGTACGCTCTCTACCTCACCACTATCACAGCAGTGATATACATATTAAACTTGGACAAAAATAGAAATAATATGGTCAGCATATGTCAGCTGCCAAAAGCATAGGTTTCAGCAAAAAGTGTAAAAGGTGTATGTAACTTCCTGGTTTGAAAAATAAAGCCAACACAGAAGTGCAGTACATCAGAAATATTTGAGGGCCAGAATAAATATGTGGAGTTAAAAATTAACACTTTTTAAAGTATTTTGTATGAGTCTTGAAAGACTGCAGCGTTAATGGTTGGTGGAAGTGAACAGAAATGTGCTGACGGCTAAGACCAAAAGCATGTCAGTCAGAAGTAGAGAGAAAATAAGAGTCAAACAAGCGTCTTTCCTGCCCCTGTGGAGGCAAGAATGGGCACATTTAATATATCAGAGAAAACTCTGATATATTAAATGTGCCCATTCTTGCCTTTAGACATGCCATTTGTAAACTTCTCAACTGGTGTATGTCTTGCTATAGGAGCAGTACACTGAGTCTGCATGCAGTTAGCTGCCAAGTAGTCTACCCTGGGAGAGCAACAAACCTCTTAAAGGAGCTTTTCACACTGTATGCAATCCATTCTGACTTCAATTTCACACCAGGGTTTGGCTCAAGCTGCGAGTCCAAAGCCCATAATATATTATGTGGAACTAGATTCTATTTAGATTATTTGTTTTTGACTTGACTTGCTATATTAGCTGAAATTACTCTGTTATCATGATATGATCGGAGGATTCAAGTTCCATTTGTCTTGAAGCTTTAAAACCCATTTGTGCCTCTTTATCAGTATCTTCTTTTTGCGGTTGGTTTAGATTTTAACAGCAAAATTAATGAGTGATAAAGGATTTTAGCCAGATCCACCTAATCAGTGTACAGGAGCGTGTCCCTTTTCTTGCTGCTCAGCTGGCTCAGTTTTTACACAGTATACACAAACTGTCATAGATTCAAAAACTAGCAAAGGACCCGGCATCCCTCCCCCACATGCTTCACCAACTCCCTCTGCTTTACTCTGTCCAGTTAGGCAGAAACATCATCAAATACTTTAAAAAAAAAGATTTAAAGGAAGCCAGTGAGAGTGTGTGGGAATGTGGAATCAGAGCAAGGAGAGAAACTCATAAGACTTTGTGCAGTGAGAGTCATAGATGTGGAAGGCATAGAGGCGTGATGAAGGTATAGAGCGATGACAAGGATAGAAAGAAACAGTTTTTCCCTGAGGCAGTCAGTCTACTACTCACTGTCCTTATTCAGTTTTGCATCTTATTTTGCCAGCAAACTTCTGTTCTTTCCTCTAAATGTGTGTGTGTGTGTGTGTGTGTGTGTGTGTGTGTGTGTGCTCACATTCATATGTATGATATGGAAAGCTCAGGAAACAATTACTCCCATGCTGAGTGTACACCTGGACTGGGCCATGTGCTTACACACACAAACTGTACTACAAAAACATCTCATTACACATGCATGTGTGCACGCACACTCGTGCTCTGCTATGCTTTTTTATTCTGGTTGTGGATTTGCACTAATGCTTTCTTCTTTTCCAGCTTTACTGAAGCTTTTCTGCTTCTGAACTTGTCTTCAAACTTAATCTCTTTCTTCCTCTTTTTCCTTTTTTCTCCTCCTTTTATCCCATCTTACTATATTCCATCTTTCCAACCATTTCTGCCCTGTTGCTCCTGTGTCTCTGGGGGTCTTTTCCTTGCCCTTACTTGCTTTTCCTTCGAATTTCCCTCTGGTTTCCTCCCTCCTCGCATTTTTTCCCCTCCATTCTGACTGTAGAAGTATCGGTGTCAAGAAGAGGAAGGGGCATCACCAGGTGCCCCAAAACTCCACCATCACCCCTGCCAGCATCACCAAATGGGAGTAGCCAGAGAGCTGAGGGAAGGAAGTACCCTGGGGAGGGATGGAGGGACCCTGGGTAGGGAGGGAGGAACCTGGAGGAGAGATGAAGGGAGTGCTGGAACCATGGAGAGAGAAAGGGAACGGTCACTGGGGAGGGACGGCTCTCTCGGTCGCCACAATGACCTCCGGGGAGCGGAGCTGGTTCAGGTGGCGGAGCGTCAGCTATCTCAGATTCAACACGTTCATGGATATGTCACTCATACACACATCACGCCTGCTCAGGTAACTAACCCTGGCCGCCTGTCTCTGTGACTTTGACTCTACAACACAGACAAACATAGTGTCATACCTGAAGCTAGCACTGTATATATTCATGCATGAGTCAGTTGCTAATGCCTCACATGACAGCTCAGGATTTTGTCATGTTTGCAGTATCTATAATGCTTTTCTGTATTTATACGGGCAAAATGATACATGAGCATGAATGCTGCTTTTTTCATAGTTTTTATGCGCTCTTGACTCTCTACCAAAGGGTCACTTCAGACACATGTTGAACCTGATGTTCAAACCAGTTTAAGAGAGACAGCCAATCAGGAGAAAGTTGACTTAAAGGTCATTAAAGAAGGGAGCTGAAAGAGCTTTTTTCAGACAGCAGACGAACTGAGGGGTTGCACCAAGGTTCAGTGTTGTATAAATCAGGACTATTGTCCCTGTGAATCATGCAAAGCTACTCTAGTAAAGTAGGCGGAAGTGAGCATCATGGGTCTCCCTTAATAATTTGGTATAATTCCTATTATTAGGTATATACACAGCAGTGTTTTGTTGGATTGTTTTTTGTTTTTTTCCATTAAGCAACATGTTAAAATTGATTCCAGAGTTGCAGGGTGTGGTTCACGTTCTGATCACTGTGTGTTGTTAGTTTTAGGCCACAAAACCATTTTGAGAAGGGCTATGCAGTTGTGGCTCACATTAGTAAAATAAACATATTCATCCCTCCAGCCCTGGTTGGTCTTTTCAGTATTTAACCAAGACCACAATATTTTCCAAATGCTTTGAGTTGCCGGAATATGAAAAAGATGTGTTATTCTTCAGCTATTAAAAGCAGATTTTGTTTTAAAACAGCAGAAAACGTAGTAAACTGAAAGTCAAGATGGTGCACATAAGTGGTCCGCAGGTGCACATGCGCTGTCAAAACAAAAGACACGCACCAGATAAGAAGTTGCAACGCGCGTCTGCGTACATAGGATTTTCTGGAGGAGGACACACATTTGTTTAGAGGTAAAGATGTCAAAGAAGCTCCTTTAAGCAATTACTTTGGTGTTCCTCAACCTCCAGAGAAATGTCAGAAGGAGTCCGGACTGCAAAAGAAGCACGTATTCTCAGAAAAGTGGTTGCAGGAGGTGAGCTGGCATTTGTTTGAAGCCAGCTGTCCCCCTCCAGAAAATCTTATGTACGCAAACGCGTGTTGCAACTTCTTATCTGGTGGGCATCTTTTGTTTTGACAGCGCATGCACACCTGCGAATCACTTATGTGCACCCCTGTCTATAGGAATGTATTGTTGGAAAGCTTGAAGTTTTCAAACTAACCTAACCCAAATATTTACAGCAAAAAAACCTGTTTCATTAGCTGCCATCACATCCCTGATGTTCACTGATATTGTCTAAATTGATCTAATATTACAGTCCTATTGTTGATAGGGTGATAATCTGCAAAACATATTGAGATTTTATTCTGCAATGGGGTCTCATTACTCTACCTTCTATGTTTGGAGCTGATGACTTTCTGTGGTGCTGGTCAAGGTGACGCAGACAGCTAGAAAGGGGAACTTTTTCTATGACTTCAGAATTAGATGGGCCTCTTTCGAAAGTACTTAGAAGTCACGGATACTGCCCTAAATTTGCTTCCATGCACAGAGCCTTTCTTTGTACCAGGAGAATACTTTTGCAGAACTGTGCATGCAGGGGATTCAGTCGAATGCCTGTCCCATTTTTTAGTAATGAGGCCCATTACTATCTCTGTTCTGCACTCACTCTGCGTCTGTCTGCCTCCCCCCGCTTTGTCTTTCTTTCCTTTCTGACGCTCTATCGCTCTCACACACACTCCTAATCGCACCGCGTAGCCTGGTAATCTTTTTATTTTGGTTGATTGGACTGTATCTGTCCACATATTAGTGCTCGCGTCTCTGTACTCGCATAGCTCTGAGAGCACACTGTTGTGTATTCTCTAACACACACACACTCGTTGGTCACACTCTATGCATATCCATAATGTATATGCTTTTTCCTTCTGCTCTATATTGATGTTCTGTGTATTGTCAGCTTTACTGGTGTCTGGTAAATTATAATTATGGTCTTTTCATTAAATAGACAAAATTATATGCACACTGATAATGACAAATTACTTCCTATCACATTGTAGTAACGAATGTAGGGTTTTTTCACAAGGATAAGCAGATTTTAATATCACTTCTTCACTTTTCTTAATTCCTTTTTTTAACTTGTCCCCATCACTGTCGTCTCCCGCACTAATGCATCCTTTTAAAACTCTGGCATGTGTGATTATCAGTTTATTTTAATATATCAAGTCTTTATTTTGTCAGTAGTGGTACTGTGTCTGTCTGTGAGTAAGTTGCGTCCGCTCTCAGTGCTGGCAGCCAAAGCTGAGGAGGATGTGTATTAGTGGGGTGTCACATCTAAGTCATTATATGCTGTAATCTGATTGTCTCTGCACTGACTCAGTTGTCAGTCAGCACAAGTTCAGTATTTGTCCGCTGGGAGATCTTTGGACCAAGCTGAAGCGCTTCATTTTGTCAGCATGATGAAGACACAGTTGTCATGGAGCTCCACCTTGTGGCTGCATGTTCCCTTCTTGTCGTTTTATATTTAAAACTTTTTTCTGTTGTTGTTGAAATTACACCAATTCTTCTGTTGACAATAATGACAATCATCAATTACTGCATGCCCCTGCAGATTTAACCAAAGAATTTGGGGCCGCCGTTCTTGCTGGATGCCATCTGCACTTAAGCTCATTCCCCTGTGACCTTCTCTTATCACATTTATCTCCATTTACTTTATGGAGATGCATTCGAGGTCTTGATATCCTGGCCCTTACCACAGCATGGCATCATTATCTGCATTATCATCATTGCTTTCTGCAGAGCGGTCCGTTCCAGCAGCTCATCACCTGTCTGTCTGTATAAAATCTGTGATGGGGAACTATGTGTGTGTGTGTATTTGGATATTTGGTTTATTTTGAGAACTTCTGCTCTCCAAATGGTGTGTGTTCATGCATGTGTGTGTGTGTGTGTGTGTGTGTGTGTGTGTG
>NW_005187473.1:1187248-1227837 GCF_000239375.1 Pundamilia nyererei | reverse complement strand
CACACACACACACACACACACACACACGCACACAGACATACTGATTTATTAATATAATATCTTCCTGTAAATATTCCAAGCTCACAATTTATCATACCTCTTTTTCACCATAATATTAAATTAAATAAACTTAGCACAAAAAGAAATTTATACAAATAAATTTGATATGATATGATATGATTGGAAACTTTATTTCCCCTGAAATGAAGCCACATTTTTAAGAACAATGCATTTTTGGTTTGAGCAGTGTTGAGTGTGAGACTTGTCAGATCTTGTCTGTCAATGCCAAACAGTTTAATCTGTTCTGAGATTCTGGTGCCATGACTGGTCTACACCATCAAGCCTTTTTGCGCTGGTGTCGGTAACATGTGCACTAGAACCTGAACATCTGGAGGAATGTTATGTTCAGCGTTGTTACGTCCAGATTCTGACTACAGCAGTTGGATCATAGTGTCAAAGTGATGGTGTGGGGCAGAATCTTCCTCAATGAAAAAACGAGGCGTGTTCTCACTGGTAGCAATCGCAATGCAGAGATATCAAGAAGAGGCTCTGCAACCAGTGGCAGTCCCATATCTCCACAGTCTGGGACCGAACTATGTCCTCCAAGATGGCAATGCTTGCCTCCACAGTGTGGGATTTATCAGACTAACTGCAGAATTTGTGAATGGAGAGGATGGAGTGGCCTGTCTGCAGGTCAGACCTCAACCCCACTGAACACTTGTGGGATCAGCTTGGCTGTGCTGTTTGTGCCAGAGTGACCAGCACAGCCACACTGGTTGACTTGAATGCTGGTCAAGGAATGGGATGACATCCCACAGCGGGATATGACTGAGCTGATGACCATCATGAGGAGCAGGTGCCAGGCTGTTGTGTGTGTGGCAAGTTTTTCATTGGCACAACCCACAAATGCATTTTCTTTACAAATGTGGCTCCATTTCAGGGGAAATAAACAGGCTTTCAACAGCATAGGATTTTGTAGCCAATAAACATTGTTACAACAAAGAAATAATCCACCAAACACAAATTTCTATACTTTTTTTGCCAAGTTTACATTAATGATCATTGACTATGAATGAGATTCAGCTATTTTAATTTCCATTGAACACAGATGTGACCATTCGTACTTTCTGTTTTCTCCCTTTGCTTTGCACAACCATCATTAAGAAGGAAATATATTCTAGATAAAAGTATATGTCGGTCTTACACCTGTGCAATGATCAGAGCGCAGTGCACCTAAACATATTAGTTTGTATGCGTGTCGAACTTTGTTGAGCTCATGTCTGTACATTGTAGGTAGAATCACCTGAGGTTTCCTTTGATGACGAGGCGTGGCCTCACCCAGAGGGAGAGAGGCTGAATGAAGTCCCAGCCCCACCTTTCTCCTCTCTCTATTCTCAAAGCCACGCCTACTACCAGGTAATCCTGGCATGCGTTCGTAGCTTCATTTGTTTGTGTTTTTGGTCGTTTCTCATCTGTAAACTTCTGATTAAATGAGCATGCAGGTTTCTTTGCGTTTCTGTGAGACACATCTGCAGAATGTCTTCGCTGTACTGGGTGAAATTCAAACATCGTGTTTTAACAGTGCACAGAAACTTTGTAAGGTGTTCCATGCAGCATTTAAACATTAACAAAATGTTAGTAAGTCAACGTTAATAGGATACTCTGTGCGATCCCTGTGTGCAATTACTGCTACAGTGCCAGAGGTCTAAGCAGCAGATGGCAGAAGGAATGAAAAGTGAGCATGTTTATATTTTTAGAAAAAGGGCCACAACTGGAGGGGAGGCAGTGTGGAGGGATTGGACCATTTTAATGTTATCTTTAAGAAACGACACGACTTCTAAAGTGTGTCTTTGATGGTAGCTATACCTTATAACATAATTAATTTTACAATGATATACTTACTTTGCTGGCGTTTAAAAATGCTACATGTAGTACCTTTAGTAGACAAATCTACTCAAACTTTCTGTGCTGCATTCATTTCTTGAAACCACAACCAAAACATTATGTTGTTTTGTTTCTGTGGACCATGTGAATACAGACCTTGTGTATTTTTTAAAAAATGTTTGAAATGTGTCTGTGATGGTGCCCACTTGTGTTTGCACACATGGTCTTGCATGGATGTGGCGCGAGCACATATAGTCTTCTGTGCAACTGCAGTGTCGATATGTAATCATGCTCTTTACGATAAATTGTAGGTTATGACCCATCTTATCTACCCCGTTTCATGTCACCCATGTTAAACTTGCTGTGTCTGTATCTTGTGTGCTCATTAGAATGCAGTTGGAGGAGCTCTGTCAAATCTCCAGTTTGAGCTGCTTTCAATGCATGTAGTTACAGTTTGTGAACTGCAGGGGGCAGAAGAGGCCTCCCAAAGTTCACAGCTGTTCAGGGTTATGCCTTCACAAATTAATATCTGACTGAATTCTATTCATCAAACTGTTTAATATGATTTGGCGACTGAATGTTGGGATAATGGAAATGCTTTTTATCAATACTGACAAAGCTGCTCAGCAGTTTGTCGCTGAATAGAGGGTAAGAGCAGTCGTATAATTGACTTTGCTTTAAAAAGTCTCTGGCAAACCGTATATCTATTGCAGAGACTGAAAGCAGTGGAACATAAAAAGTGTTTTGCTCTCTGTGAACACACAGACTGTAAGACATACATGGTGTACTCAGAAGCTTCAGTGGCTCCTAGTCATTAAGCTAATGCAGATAATTAGGCAGGAAGTAAAGACAGAGAGGGCCAGTGATGGGAAAAAACGGGATGAAGGGAGAATTATGGGCAGACAGACACAGAGCACAGATTTGTTGCTGGATGTTAATCAGCCTGTCAGTCAGCCAATTCATTCCTCTCCAAACAAACTCTTTTTCCTTTACAGTAATAGTAATTAACATTGAGTAAGACGTCCGCTCGCTGTAACATTTCAGGGATGTTTGCTTCACTGTGCCGGTCCGGCCGTTTAACGCACAGCCATTGTCTACCTTCAGGGAAAGACCTGCCGCTCAAACTTAATCCCGTTTCTAAGTGCTTAATAGGACAACATCACAGAAGTAGCTTGCCCTTTCTGCTAGATTCTCAAAAAGTTAGTTATTTAAACATTTGGAGCTTACAGATTTGATCCTCGCTATACTGCCACCCTCTTGTGCTCTGCTTAATTAACACTGATGTACTTTGCTCAGTGTTGGTACGCAGCCATGTAGCTGAGTGCAATTGCATCAGCCCACAAGGTAATTTAATTTTCTAAACTGCAGTGTTTTTCTAAACGAGTATGAAAAATAGTGAGCCGGGCCACCTAGCTAGTCATATCTGACTGAAAATAGCTGTTCAATGCTTGCTGGTCACAAGGAAATGAGAGATCATCAAGTCCTTAAAAGCATTAAAGTGGAACTGTGCAGTATTAAGATTCTCGTAATTTTGTTAGTACTGAATGATAGCTAGAGCTGGGAGTCATCGACTTAATATAGGTAGGACACAAGGGCAACTGGCATGTCTAAAGGGCAACATGTACACCCTGTACAGAATGGCCCTGTGAGACTTCACATGAGTTAACAGCAGTTGTGAAAAATGCTTTTCTCTGTCTGCCTTTTGATGCTAAGCAGATATTGCTCTTTTAAAAAATGCCCACGTGCTTTGTCACAATAAAAACAACACTGTAAACAATAACCGTCAAGTTTTGGGCCAAACAAAGAGCTGAATGACGCTAAAAGGTTCTGAAGAGCTGAAGAGGGAAATCTGATGAATTGACTTGTCACTATGACCATAACCTTGAGCTGATAGTTATTTGAATCATCGTCATTGTCATATTGATTGTTGTTGCTTTAAATCACAAACTTAGACCGTGCTGCGTAGCAAAAAAAAAGCCAATCCTGACCTCAGTCAGAAAAGCCTAAATATCCGTCTTGGCCTATTGGGACTCTCTTTTTGCTTGGGTTTGTGCTTGTCTATGCTACAGTGTTTTATGTCCATTTTTTTATATACCCAGCATTTACAAGGAAAGCTTGACATAGCTCTGCAAAATTCTCCTTACCAGAATCGAAGAGGAATCTAATGGAAGAGCTGGTGAGGAGCCAAAATACTTAGGAACCACTGCACTATAGATCTGTATGGCGTCTGCTTTACATTCCTTCTGACTGCATCACGGTCCCTTTACGGCTGTAGACAATGTAAGATAATACATATTAGAGTTTGACAGAGAGCTATCTACAAGCTGGCTATTGCAATGTGAGAACAAACAGTGCAGAACTGCATTTCAGGTGTTGGTCTGTGTCCATGTTCCAAATGTCTATTCATTCTTTAGAGAACATGACAGCACTTCTACGGGTCCTGTTACTAGTTCAGAAAGTCTAGAAAATTCTGGGTTACTGTGCTTACAGGGTCATCCTGTCTAGAGTCTGTGGAGCTGGGACAGAAAATAGGTTCTAGGTCATTCAGCCAGATCAGTAGGAGAAAATAGTTTGTTAAAAAAAACCAAAAACATTAAACACAGCATTTGTACACGAGGCTATCTATCACCAGCCTGGCCTACCTGTAGAGGACAGAATGGCAAATTTGGCTCTCTCAGCAGGCGAACATTAAACATGCATGATGTGTGCTTTTATTTAATTGGTTCTGAAATATTAATAGAGTTGGCATTCACTTACTGACATTTGACTGGAGAGAGAGAGGGGAAAAGTGAAAGAGAGAGAGACACACGCACATTAAGGGTTGTGATAGGGACTGTGTGCTACAGAAATAATGCTGTGTCAGCTGACGTGTGTGTGTGTGTTTTGTACTTTCTGTTGTAGTGGCTAGTTGCAGACAGTATGAGAAGGTGACCAGGGGAGTCTAATAATATGCCTCCAGCATTAATTCATGCCAGTTATGAGGATAATATGCTTTAACTGAGTGTTTGCACTGCAGGCGGCATGACTGATTTGGCGCTCCACACCCTCTGATAGTGGGTAATGCAAGCGGCTGAGGTTCCATCAGTGCAGTGTTCTGCAGATATAGTTGTTTTACGTTTGTGTTGTGTGTGAAGTGTTAAATTTCTGCTATCAGTTTTTCTTTGTAATGTTCTTAGACAATTAAAAACTTTTTCATAAATAGAATATTTCCTTAAAAAGGTTAGAGGTCTTTATTTTTCTCAACTGCAAAATGTGACAGGCGTATATTTTAAACTGGCTTTTATTCGTGACTTCCTCTAAGACGTGTAATTAATCATATTTGGCAATTTTCCACAACAGAAAGTTGATTTTTGATTTCTGCATGATGCTGTTAACACAAATGCAACACTTACTGTTTCTAAATAAAACCCTTCAGTGTTTCAGTGGAAGAAAACACTTAATTTGGTCTCAGTGACATATGCAACACAGGCCCAATAGGAAAGAAAGAATGAAACTCAAAATGAATGAGCAGGAATGAGTCAAATTCAACAAAGAGCATATAAGTACGCATATAGAGAATTTATTAATTTAAAGCAGTATAAAACTACAAGCATCCACCTTATATTGGAAGCACCAGAGGTTTATCTGCTTTAATATTGTGGACTATAACTGGGCCTGCCTTTTACTTCTTTGTGATATATCTGTATCAGAGCCCTCTTCATTTGACTACCATTTCTTTTTTAAAAATGGAAAATAAAGTTAAGTTAGCATAGTGCTACTTTGACTTAGCAATGTTAGACAAAGGCACAACAATAAAGCACAAGAGTCTGATACAGAACGATTTTGTGAGAATGCAGTAGCGCCACAAACTTCACATCAACATGTTAACATGCTCACAGTGATGATCCCAAAATGCTGAATTAGCAACTATTATGTTTGCTTTTTTATTCTGGGGATTTAGCGTGCTGATATGAGCAAATTAGCAATAAGTGCAAAGAATCCTTTTGGCATCTCCAGTTCATGTACACCAGGCGACTCAAACTCAGAGAAGCGGCGGCCCGCTGCTAGCACTGTCATCTCATTGGATGGAATCATGGTAAAGACACCTCTGGTTAACATGTCGGGTTCTGTGTCGTAGCCGGTAGCTAACTAGCTTTACTGTCTAGGTCAACTTTGCTAGCAAGAGAAAGACAGAGGCATTAAAAGGCTGCTCCAATGGAACTTTATTGTTTCGGAGGAAGCAAACACGGTGTGCAGTCAAGTCTTAACAGTGTACTTATAACTGGGCTCGTCAGGCACTCTGTACTGGCTGCACTGGTTATTATTATATTTTACATGCTTTGATCTTCCGTTTCTCATCGGTAGAAAATTTTCGACTCTCCTGTTTCTCCCTCCCTCATGCTTGAATGTAGCCTCCTGGCCTAAAAAGTTAAAGAGTGTTTAGCGTGTGGCTACCATGTTACTGACAAGAGGCGAATATTGGGCTATATGGGTGAAAGTGAAGTGTTTGTAAAAAGTCAAGACGGCACTTTCCAAACTCAGAAACTCAAGGCTTCAAAATAATAGTGCCTTTAGTTTACTGTTTCCATCTTTTATATACAGTTTATATTATGTACTGAGCCCAATCTGGGATCTCTGGTTTTAAATTTATTTATTTATTTTTTGGTTTTAGGCACCAAAGCTGCTTGGCAATGTTTATGTAAAGACTGGGATTTGGGTTAAAAGAGAGAACCTACCTACTGAAATGTTAACTGCTCAAAAAAAAATAAAAAAATAAAAATACTTCGCAGTATTCACAGAAGTCCCATGCAATTTAGGGCAATTCAAGTCAGATTTAGAGCGATCCTCTATATGGTCTAGGATCCATCTTAGACTCTGAAGAAGCCTAACAAATCTCTGAGATATCTGTTCAGATCTTAGGAAACAACACATTAGTCAGCCAGCACCAGGTGTATTTCAGGAGTCTCAAAGCTGTTACTATAGTTACTGTTCCCTAGGAAACACAGGAAAAGGCTGTGACAGGGGTCCCGCTCCACCTGTGGCTAATCCTCTAGGAGGCTAATCTTGCTGTGTAGGCTAACTGTATACACCAGAGGTAGAAGTCCACATCACTTAGGATGAGTCGGCTTTGT
Organism: Pundamilia nyererei; assembly: GCF_000239375.1. Lineage (NCBI taxonomy): Eukaryota > Metazoa > Chordata > Actinopteri > Cichliformes > Cichlidae > Pundamilia > Pundamilia nyererei. Next base: position 1,220,842 of record NW_005187473.1, on the reverse strand, counting down.
TGTAAGAGGGTCAGTCTAACCTGTGTACGCCCATCTTTTGTTTGACCTTTGACCCAGATGTGCCAGCCAATTTTAATGCATGCTAAAGTCTCTAGACTTCCATGCCATGCTTCAGGGATGCTGTGAGGACACTTGTTAGCCTGCTTGTCTTGCCTCTCTCTTGTCTTCTCTTTTCTTTTATCTCAGTTGGTGCCCAGCAACAGCCTGTTGTTTTCCATTCTGGAGTCATGCTCTGTGTGTGTGTGTGTGTGTGTGTGTGTGTGTGTGTGTGTGTGTGTGTGTGTGTGTGTGTGTGTGTGTGTGTGTGTGTGGGAGAGCTGGGTGCTGCAGTGTCTGGAAACAGCCTCAGGAGAAGATCTGTCTCTTTCTCACAAACACACACACACATTAAAAAAAAGCAACATCACCTCGAGCATGCATGTACTTCAGCGCACACACTCGCACTGGGAGCATACCTGTTATTACTGTGCCTTAGTGTCTCTCGGTTTCCAAGATTGTCTCCCCCCCATCCCCCCACCCACTCTCACACACACACACAAAAGCACACAGACACCTCAGCACACCTACACACACAAACACACAAACATTTATCTCGTTATCTGTCTAGCCAGTGCCAGCGCTCACCGTATTCTTCGGTGGCATTCAGCTTTCTTTCCACCGTGTCCCCTCCTCACACTGCAACAGGCATCTTTGCATACGTGTGTACATATATGTGTGAGGGTGTGTGTGTATTTGGAGTGTGTGTTATGTGTGAATGTACTGAGGGGGGTTCTGTTATTTCATTGGCTGGCTGGAATGTAGGGGCGTGGCTTGCACCAGTAATGATATCTAACAGTGGGAGAGAGAGAGGGAGAAAGAGAGCGAGAGAGAGAGAGAGAAGGGGCATCGGGTTGCAGCTCCAATAAAAGACTGGAAAAGACAATTTGCTGAAAGATAAGCGTGCGAGAGAGAGAGAGAGAGAGAGAGGGGGGAAGAAACAGACAGGGTGGGTGGGGGTTAGGTAGGAAAAGAAAAGGAGACTGAATAATGTACTGAGTTAGAGAGACGAGAAGAGAGAGAGAGACGGAGAAACAACTGAGATGTAAGAGAGAGGGGAGGAGAAAGAGAAGAGTTGCAGAATGATTCCAACCATCCACCTACTTCAGATGCTCTTCTTCTCGCCTGCATCCTTCCACCTCCCTCCTTTCATCCGTTCAGCCACCCATCACTCCCTCCCCTGCTCCTTCCATATTTAATGGGAGCACACACAGTGACAGCAGGGAGATTGACTGGTCATCTCCTTGGACTCAGAGAGAAGGCGGGAGGGAGAGAGAAAGAGGTGGTGGGGTGGAGGAAAGACAGAGGGAAAGAGTGAACTCCCTTAAATAATCAATCTTCATATCCTTGTGTGCCTGGCCCATACACCCCCTCACTTTGTCTTGTCTCTGAGGAGAGGCAAGAACGCAGCTGAGGAGAGGAATTTTGGATTTCCAGAGATGTGGATGTTGGACCTTTCTCCTGGCTAGAGAGAAGATGGGATGATGGACCAGTTGATGGAGAACAAAAAAAGACGGGCAGATGGATTAATGGGTGGACAGACACACAAAGAGCCTGAGAGACAGACTCACGCTTCAACTCTAAGTGGACCCTGTCTACCTGTCCTGCACTTTCTACCTCCTCCTCATCTCTCCTTCCACCAGCTGCTCTGTTAATCCTGAGCTAAAGAAGATAAAAGGGACATTATTAAGAGAAAACTTCGGAAGAGGAGATAAAAATATCCACAAAGGCAGCATCATTTTCAGAAAGTGTTGCAAGAAAAGGGAAGCTGGACTGTATATTTAGACAGGGACACTGTGAAAGCGATGAGTGACAGATGAGAGAGACTGGAGATGAAGCAGCAGAGAAGCGTTACCACCTGAACTCAATCTTGTCTGTCAAAGGGAAGATCAGACAGCAGAGACGATGAACTATATTTTTGGAAACAACACCCTGTACCCTCGCAGTTCGAGGGTAGGCGGGGCATCCGGGGGTCAAGGGGCGGGCCTAGGTATCAAACAGAAGCTGGGGCCCAAGCGGGGCTCCTCGGAGGAGCTGGCACCTCCCCACACCTCCTCCCCCTCCACCTCCTCTCCCGCCTCCTCCTCCCCCTCCACGTCCTCCTCACGCTGGCAGCAGCTCCTTATGTTCTTCTCCAGGAGGAATGCCTTCACTGACTGTATCACTGCAAGCCAGGTAACACACACACCTCAACCTGTGTGTGTATGCCCGCCTGTGTGTGTGTTTGTGTGTGTCGTGCTTTAGGGATGGTGGGAAGCATGAAACCTTACCTGAGTTTTTGTTGTGTGTGTGTGTGTGTGTGTGTGTGTGTGTGTGTGTGCCATTATTTAGCTAACATTCTCCAGTTTCAGTTTCTTAGCCAAAAAACAGCGAGGCAGTGAGGGGCAGCTTTAAACTGAAGCTGAAGCAGCACTCTGTTTATGGTAGAGATTTTGATAATGTTGTCATGGAAATGAGCCCTGGCATAGTGTACGAGACCCAGAGAGCCGGTGTGTTGCCATGGCAAAGCCATCATTTAGCTGAGCAGTCTCCTCACTGCAAGTCTACAGTGAAATGAAAATCTTAGCACTGAAGGTGTGTGACTGACCTGATGAGAGGCATCACTGTCACCCCATGTGTAACGGTTCATTTAGGACGTTATTATAAAATGAGCCATAGGAAGTCTATCCGTGTTTGTGAATTATATACATGTGAAAGATAGATGATGTTTTTTAAACTGCCTGTATAGCACTTTATTTAGGGGCTGGTGTTGAGCTGGTGCATTGAATGTAAGAAAAAGTAGACAAGTTGAGCATCATCAGCTTCAGGGGACAATTAACATTTTTTAAGGATTCTTTACAGTTGTCAGATTTCTTGGGACAGAGACTTCAGGGACATTTCTTGACATATCTTCACAAATTCATATCAGATGTAAATAAGAATACTTGTGAGACTCTGTCCAGATTTTCTCAAGAAAATATCATAAACTGATCCTGATTAGCTGTCCTATCTGATTCTGAGGTCACATAAACTGAGGAGAGAACTTTCAGTCTTTGCAGAGATATGTAGTCTCAAACTGCTCTTGTTTGTATATTTACTTGTATAATTCCCCTGGGTTCATACTTGATCTTTCTGGTTTTAAACGACCTCTGAATACTTAAGTAAGTAGAATATTTTGTGTTTTTTATGTTATCAGTGCAGTGTTAAGATAAACTAAATAACAACATATAAATAATGCATCAGTTGGTTCGTAATAACAGGATTAATCTATAATTCTTATAGCTGTCTTCTGGAGCATATATATCCTCTGTCCATCCATCCATCCTCTTCCACTTATCCAATTCAGGGTCATGGGGGGAGGGGCAGGCTGAAGCCTATCTGAGTTGACATGAGGAGCGAAAGGCAGATTGCATCCTGGATAGAGCAACATCATTAATTTAATCAAATTTTACAATTGTTTTACACATTTTTGTACCAAACAGTGTGAACGCAGTTATTGTGGAGAGTGTGCCGGACTGGACTGTACCTTCAAATTTGTACCTAACTATAGTATGGTGAGACTGCCATTAACCCAGCTATAAACCCTGCTTTATGTCCAGTTAGCTGTCTAGTGCTTCACCACTTTATTGAGTTTCCACATGCTGAGTCAATAATGCTCATGTAGTGTGGAAAAATGGAACAAATGTGAACATGCATGATGTACATTAGGATCTTCCAGATGTTGAAATAATTTGCAGCAGCTGACTTTGGTAATTTTCTATTTAGATTGTTCTCGTCTTTTTTAAGCACCACCTTTTGAAACCCTTTGTTTCCACAGTGTTATGCAATCTATTTTTATCATTACATTATGCAAAAATATAAAGAGACATTTAGGCCATTCTCTACTTTGCATGAATGTTTTGGATGTTGCTTGTTATTGATATCAGATTTTTAAATGGAGGAAGCTGTGCCTTCCACTCAGCATCTCTTGCAGATATTAGACTAGTTTTCTGAGGGGTAAAATAGCTTGAAACATCAGAACATTAGGAAAGTGCTGCAGATGTGATGATGTGATTGGCCATTAGTGAGTCCTTCTACTGATATGGTATAATCAGCACATAAAAAGCATCAGTGACATAAAATAAAACATGCATAAATAAATGCATGAATGCATGGATTCCTACCTTAATTACAAGATTCCAGACAGATTTGTAAAGTGCGGTAGCATGTGTAACAGTCTCAAACACTTATTTTAGTATTTGATGTTTTGTGTTACTGTAGCATATGTGTCAGAATAAGAATTTCAACATCAAGATTTAAAGAATAAACCCCTTTTTCTGCTTTAATGAGAGAAATCCAAATGAAGCATTTTCCCGTAGCTTCTTATTTTTCACAGCTGATTTCTTTCTGGGTTACAGAATAGTAAATGGTGTCTGTACTGAATAAAAACATTATTGATCTGACACTGAATGGAAGGCGAGCCACTCTGTGTTCCACCCTGCAGCAGTTTTACAGTTGTCTACAGATTTACAGCTCAGTCTATGAAAAAAGAAAAAAGTAACCCACCTCCTTGCAATAATCATATTGGCCTGTGTTCTCCCAGGGTGTTACCATTTCCAAGTCTCAGACACTTACTGCATGACTGATAGGGCATTATGCTAAACACGCCCTCACTAACACAACTCTTGGTCCCACAGAGAGAGTGTATGGATATAAATGTGGTGTGATACATTTGACACTGTGTGTGTGTTGGTTATATCAAGCTTCCATTGTGATACACAGAGCTTTGCAGACCCATGTCTGTATGTAATAACTTTCTACTGTCTCCAGGGGGCAGCGTTAAAATATATAGCCCAACCAGTATTGTGATGCTCCTAATTTCTTGCTCTTTTGCTCTTTACAGCAAAAGAGAGTTGAGGCAGAATTGATCATAAACAGTATCTTTGTAGTGGAGTGGAAGCACTTCAGCCACTGTCTGTGCTTTTTATCTGTGCTTTTTCTAATCTTTGATGATTTCACTTGCACTTCTTCCTTTTCGTCGTAAAATCATCTGTCACTTCCTTTCCTGATTATACCTAAATGTTAACCAGCATTCAGCCCACGCATACTGTCATCTTTATAGTGCTATGCATTGCAGGACTCCCTGTAGCTTGTGAACTGGTTCTTAGTCTTTCTCTCTTTGGGACTATAAACCCCACATTAACTTGCAAGTGCTAATGGCCAGAGCCAGTTAAGGTTTTGATGGTTTAGATTGTTGAGCTAACAATACACAAATGTTCATTAATCTTTAATCAAATTGTTTAAAATGTTCAACACTTTTTGAAAAAACCATATAAAGCATAACAGTATGATATAGTTTTGGAATCATATGGATTTTAGACTGGACTTTATCTCAGTGGTGTCTGTTGCTAAGCCTCTTCCTCGATGACAGTAATGTTATTGATTCTAAACGCTATCAGCGCTCCAGTCAATCCATCTGTATAGGTAGCCTGGTTGTTGACTTTTGGCTGTACTTTGATAGTGTTATTTGCTACCAGCAGGCAAATATAGTTTGAGTCTCTTTATAGCACACACAAAAGGTTAACCCTACACGCTTAAAATGTTGTTGTTTTTTGTGGACACAAACAGCAGTCCTCTCTTTCACTGCCCCACCCATTTCTTTCTATAATTGATGAATAGTAAACAAGAGGTATGAAGGTCATACTGGCTCTCCAGAAAGAGCTCTAAAAGCCTTAAAGATGTGTTTAGTGGTCAAAGGAAATGGGTGTGGAGAGGGTTGGGCAGAGTAGGGAGACAGAGTGGGAGAGAGAGTAAGACACAGACGGAGACAATTAGTGACTGATTAGATATCCGATCCTAAAATCATAAACTATCCATCATAAAATGTCCATCTGAGCATACAGCGAATCAAGCGACAGAGGTCAGCTTGTCGATCATGTTAGGACTGTTAGTTGGAATAGTCTGAATGTAAAGTATCAGCAGGAGAGGCAGTACATCGGTTTTCTGTTTGGTTTCACATTGTCTGCTGTCTGTCAGATGTTCCCACTCAATAGAAAAGTGTTAAAAATGTATTTAATCACAGCAGATTCCAGTATTATCACAAGCAAAAGGTGTAAAAGACAGAGTAACAAATTTACAGTGGTTGTTTTATTCTAAGAATGAGGTCTAAAAATATCCTCTATATATGTCGGTAATATTAAAATGGAAAATGTGTGGGAGCTACGTCACAAATGCTTTAGCTATACTGCCTTTTTGAACAGTACAGTTCAACCTACTCTCCCCGACACACACACACACACACACACACACACACACACACACACACACACACACACACACTGCTTCAGCAGAGAGTGGCTCATTATCCTCCTCTTCCTGAGAAGACTTTCCACTCTCCCAGCACCTCATGGGATACCAATGTGCATGTGTAGGCTTTTCTTTCACAGCTGATTGTGGATTTGTCGTTCCTACTATTTCACCTTGTACATTGGTCTGATGGGAAACCTAGGACCCCAGGATGCTTGTGTGCGATTAAACTCCAAGTCTAATATTTGAGTGGGCACTATGTAATTAAATAAAGTAAGTTTTTTTTTTTTGGAGTCTTCACACCATAGCTGTGAATTTTCACCTCCCACACTCAGAATCTATACATCATGGCCTCATGGAAATGAAAAAGCGCTTTAATGCTGAATAAATGAGGAATCACAAACAGGTGCCGCGAGACAGAAGTGGTTCTTTATTCTTCTTCTGCTGTGATAGTGCTCTGCTCACATCATATGGAAACACACACTGGGGCAACTTGAAGGTTAAAAGCAATGACTTGGAAACATTAACGTGTTCAGACTTGCTCGGAAACCCTCGGGGCATCATGACTGATGACGTGCCCTGCCTGCTTTCTTTCATTCTGATCAGCTGCTACATGAAATCGTAAATGTTGTGTGATTCTGCAGAACAGAAGGAATGACCTCAACAAAGTAGCCTCGCTGTATCTTCCCTCTTTTATTATAAATGATAGCGCGGTGGTGATGTCATGAGTGGGTGGGATTATAATGCAAATGTTTACCGTCCGGACCGTCATTGTGTGTCGTAACTAATGAGCACCGCCTCTGATGCTGGCCAACGCTGCATGTGGCATCAACTGTTGTCATGGTGATACTGCTGCGCTGATCACCAAAGGGAGAAATTTGGGTTTTTGTGTGTTTTTGTGTGCACGAGAGAGTGTTAAAGTTAAAAAGGAAAAAGTAGATGAACATTTGTATATAAACTTGCTATCTTTATATGTGATCTCACACACACGCACACACACACACACATTGTGTTGTGGCCATGAGTAGTGCAATGGATTTGCGCTGCTTGAGAGTGTGTGAGGTGTTGCGTCACCTTCTGTGAGTGGGATGAAGCTTGCATATCAGCTCTCTCCCACACACACTGAACACACACAGACATCTCCACACGCTCCCTCTCCATCAGTCTCCTACCTCCAGCCTGTTCTCTGGTTATGCTGATATAATCAGCACAGATTAGCTGACCACAAGCAATCACTTAATATGTCCACTAACTAATGAGACTGAACACAACATAACGATGTCTCCATCCATCTTGTGTGATTACTATGGGATGGTTTGACACTACAGGCGGCTTGACCTATTCACCGCTACTTGAGAAATTCATGACTGGATATAAGTGCTGATTGTGATGTAAATCAGAAGCCTTGAGTGTCACTGCTTCATTAGAGCATCGGCTTTTCATTTTAGAGCAACAATGTCTGCTTGTGTATTATTATTACTACCAGGCAGAATAATATTGGCACCTTTGTTATGCAGTCACACATGGATGTGCTACAGTAAGTGACAGGCTCATTACTGTACACCATAAGGCACAGATTATAATTGGAAAAGCTTTTGTTGCACAGAGAATATGAGCCAGCAAACAGCAAGCTTTGTCCCACGTTAATGATGCCATCCCTCTTGACTTGTAATTGTGCCTCCTTGTAGGACAATGAGTGTGCGTCTTGATTAAAATTAAAGTTTAATCCTGTGACAGAAATGAGCAGCAGCACCACCAGTAGTGGCCTCTCTGACAGTTTGTCCCTTTCTTTAAGTATGTATGATCAAATCTTTTATATCACTTCAGCAAATTGCCTCTGGAAAAAGTCCTAAAACAGATATGAATATGCAGAGTCAGCAGGGAAGGGATTCGATTTTGGTACCAGAAGCTTTCTTGTATTTGTTTGCTTGTATTAGAGCTGGCTGTGGTTGCATGCAGGTAAACAGTCCATAATAAGAGCAAGACAGGGATTGCATTTTGAGAAAGATAATATGCAGAGTGACAGCAGAGGAACTAGTGATGTCAGCTGGCTTCCAGAAACGTTCAAAATCTGGTTCCCAGATTGTAAATGAAATAACTTGTCCGTGTTAACAACCAGGCCAGGGTTTCTGTCACTTGGAAGCCAAATATGCACTAGTTCCAGTTAGTTTTTTAATGTTCTGCATGATAGGTACAAGTGGGTGTCTTCTGATGTTTCTTCTTTAAGAAAGTAACAGCATGAGACATTTTAATGTCAGTACTAACACTGTCAAAATTTCCACATATCCTATGAGCAGCAATACCATAAAATTTCAGTAAAGGTAAGATTTCAGCATCATGATGCTGCAGTGGTTCGTACTGTTGCTTTACACCAAGTAGGTCTTGGATTCAAAGCACCATCTGCTCGGTGCATGGTGGATTTGGGGGCCTTTCTGTGTGGAGTTTGTGTATTCTCTGTGTACCTGTGTGGGTTCTCACCTGGTACTCCAACTTCCTCCCACAGTCCACAGACATGCAATTAGCGGGGTTAGATTAACTGGTGAATCGAAATTTCCCAAAGGTGTGAATGGCTGTCTGTCTCTGTGTATCAGCCCTGCAACAGATTGGTGGACTGTCCAGGATGTACCCTGCCTCTTGCCCTATAGCCCCCGCCCCTCCTACAATCCTGCATTGGACAAGTGGAAGTAAATGAATAGATGGGACAGTAAGACTTAAAGATATCAGCTTTTCAAGAGCATTTTGTTAAAATGAATTTAACTTATTAGACTCACTCACCAAGAATGTACAGATCGGGTCTCTATTTCAGCTGCCTGCATCTTTAGGCATGTCATTGTTTCCTTTAGAAATGATCTGTGACACTGTTTCCTTGCTGTGTTTTGCTGTTGGTGGGGGCTTTTTTTCCTTCGTTTTTCTTTTGATGCGTGCAGTATAGTGCTGCACTTTCATCATTCCACATGTTGTTATTGTCCAGAATAAAATATGGCCAGGTTGTTGAAAATACCATAAAAACTACTGGTACTAAAGAAGCTTTTGTTATGACAGTTGCTTAGATAAAAACAAGCATTTTTCCTACATCAATTTAGAAACGTAATATTTTCTTTCTAATTTTTATTTGACATTTTTGCATTTTTGCAATAAGTTTAGTGTAAAATGGTCAGCAGACAAACTGGTAAGTAGTTGCTGCTTATCCTCCTGTCTTTGGATCTTTGGCAGTGCTTTAATATGAGTGTGTGGTTGTGCTAGAGTAATAAATGTATTCAAAAGGAACTAATGAGTAGAAGTTTTTTAACACCCACAGTTTTAAGTCACTTTTTTTGTTGCACTGCTGTAAGGACTCCAGCTCCTTCATCTCTGCCAGGATTAGGCAGAGTGCCTAGAGACTGAAAACAGAGTTTGTAATTAAGTCATGGAGGAAGAGATCACCATCCTGGCAGTCACAGTGGGCACACTGATAGACAAAGAAAGAAAGTGTCAGTTACAGTGACTGTAATTGACACCGAGACCACTTTCTTAACAGACAATACCATTACAACATGTATTACTTCACTCTGAGCTCTGGCTCACAGTTGGAGGGATGCACAGGCAGTCTAGTTAACAGAAGCTATGGTTTCACCAGCATGTATGAGTGACACAGATAGATGGGGAAAGAGAGCGCGGTGAACACCACGGAGAACGAACCTCTCAGTAATTGTTGAACCTTGCGCACTTATTTCAGGAAACGATCGTACCCAACATCCCCACAAGTAGGATCGCTTCCTGAGGTCAACAATCAGAGGAGGAGGAGGAGGTGTTTACGACAGTACAGAAGACTCGGCCCTGCTCCTGTTGACCCCACTAACTTTCCTATTACAGCATGTTATCTCACCTGTAGTATTTATGATAAGGAATAGTGGCATGAGATTGAAAATAAGTCACTATTGCAGTAAACAAATCCTCCAGAAATCATTTCTTTCTTGTCGATCAGTGCTTCACATTAGCTGAAGTTAAATCTTCAGAACTGTAATAATCCCATTATGTTATGATAAAGGCCACACTTCTGTGGGTACAACGTGTTTACAGTGTGTTTCTAAGCCATGTTCTTATCGATACGCTAAGACGCTGTCGATTCAGGATGAATGCTGTTTCAAATAGGGATCCACAGACTCTGAATCTGTGGGTTTTTGTTGTGGTTATTTATTTACATGACAGGAAGCAATTTGATCCATATGAGAAATAAGGGACATATTTCAAAGTCTTTTCACCAGCTCCTTGTTTTACCTGCGCCTGAAGCCCAGGTACAGTCTGAAAGAGTGTAGATGTAGTTCATCCACAGAATGAGGAAGCTGATAATAGTAATGTATTGCCACAAGTAGTTTCTTTATGAAAATAAGATGTATGTCAATGCCTGTATATCTGTGCACTACTGATTCTGTGGGAAACACTGATCGTGCAATTTTTGAACATGAACAACACTGATGTGTCGCAACATATCTTATTTGTTAACGTTGTGATATCGGTCAACAGATACATATATGGGTGGTAAACAGGGACATCCATTTCAAGTTATGTTAGATTTTTATTTAAATAAATAGAATTTTCTTGCTGTCAATTTCCTGAATTTCAGCTAAATAAGCTGTTAGAGCTCAGGTAACCATTTGCTATAGAATATTTGTGCTCTATTAAATTTCTGGCTGGTGAAAAAAACTGAATGAAGTGTCTGCCAAGCTTGATCTCCTCTTTGTCTCAGTTAGTTAAGGACAATATTAAATCTTGTTATTTTACAGACAGACAACATTTAAATCTTTAACAGCAAAAGCTTGTCAAAGCCTTCCAGCTCCAGCCCAGAGCACATCTCTGCTCTAGTCATAACAGACTCTGTAAATTAATACTGATTTCTGCTGCTGGTGTGTGATATATGATAATGAAGATCTCAGGCTGCAGCCTCACATGTCTGATCACCCACTGGATCCATGGAGACCACAGCTCCTGTTGGTCTTTTTTACAAGCTTTACTTGTGGATCGTGTCAGAGCATCTGCTGCCATTATTCAGTCGATTTGTGTCTGTTTAGAAAAGTCAGTGACATGAGAAATAGTACGTGCATTTGTTAACAGGAAATGCCTTTTAAATGCTGTTAGACCTGGTGCCAGTGCTAATTGGACTGCGCACTTCTTGAACTCTTCAGGCCGTATAATTACACCGAAAATTTATTTTACAGCCTTTACCGTAATATTTACCGTAATATGTACCATCAGTTTCAATTAAGATGAAGTGATTCCAAGATGAAGCCAAGCACTCGACAACTGAAGCTTCAAAATACTCTGAATTATACCATTATACCATCAAGAAACTACAAAATGTAACATTTTGTGGGATTGTGACAATTATTTTGCTCACCTAGTCAGTAAATGATTTGAATTTTTTGAGGTGTGGGGCCTCAGTATCTGAGTGGGACACTACATAAATGTAAGTCAGTACTCATGACGTCACCTTCATCGTATCTGTGTGCGTGCATTCTAGCCTCCTCTCAGTTCTCCATCTGTCTGTGGAGTCTGAGGCCTCCTGCTGGGGACAGCCAGGATTACAACCTAGTCTCCAATCTGGAGAGAGTGGAGTTTATTGATTGTAGTTAATTGTTTTCGGAAGTCTGTTCTGCAAATCCTCTCAGCCTCCAGCCAAGATGCTGTCTCCTGTCACATGTCTGTTTTTGCTGTCAAACACTTGATCCTCGCTGACGGCTCTTGATGTGGTCAGTTTTTGGCTTTTAGAGATAAATAGTAAAACATTTTGCTTGAGTGAAGCATGAAGGAGCAAAAAAGACATGGCCCACATCTTCACTTTTTACAGGAAAGAAAGGATTGTGTGAATTCAGTGCTTTGAACATTTTTCATGTGTGTGACTGTGTGTGTGTGTGTGCGTGTGTGTGTGTGCGTGTGTGCATGTGTAAAAGAATAATTAATATCTATTACAGTAATTGCATGGAGCACAAAAGGTTTTATACTCAGCAAATAAGGTTGTTTTTTTTCTCCTGGATAGTCGGGTTGTTCTGACCCAGAAGAGAAAATAACTACTCAATTAAACCAGTGTGCAGAACTGATGGTGTAACGTTGGCTGATTTATTATTTTCCTAATGTTTTTCTGTTAAAAAAATTAAATTAAAACATTACATAGTGGTGTCAAATTAGAGTGGGGGTAGAAAGCTAAGTAGAGCTTGACACAGTGTAGGCAGGCTGAGTCAGATGATTTCTAATAAAAAGATTTGGGGGTGCAGTGTCAAGTTTGTCCCACCTTTAGTACTAATGGAGTAATCACAGCAGGGACTAGAACCTGACTGACAGATTATACTTCTCTCATATGAGCCTAATCCACACTGCAGCATTGTGGATTAGGCTCTAAGATGTGAAATATCTTATTCTCACATCCTTGTTTCTTCTCCTTGTCTGCCCTCTCCACCCCATCCCTGTATTTTCATGTTTCAGCAGCAGCCTCCACCCCTCCCTACCCCGCCCTCTAGCACTATATTAGTGCTGGCTTCATTTAGCGCTGTGATGCTAACAGCCTATTCTTCTTGCTCATCCTCTTCTGACTGAGCGCTTAGCCTGCAGCGCTAGCAGTACTTTACACAGGGAACACACACACTCTCTCTCACACACACACACACACACACACTCGTAACGCACTGGGCCGCTACAACAGGCTTTCTCTCTGCCACCCTCGCCCTCTCTCCATCTCTTTGTGCTCTCCACATGGGTGCTGCTTTTTAATGTGCCTTATCTCTATTTGCTTCTCTTTTGCTTATCAGCTTGGTTTGGGGCCAGTTGTGCTATATATTAACTGACATTATAAAGACATCAGGCTCATAGCTACAACCAGATAGGTGTATGTGTGTGTGCATTTCTCTTGCTCCAATGGCAGATCCTGTTCTTTCCTAAATACCAACTGTAGGCCGCCAGAAGCTATATTTAAACTGATCTGGGAAAAAAAATAAGCCTTTTCTCAGTCACTGTGCACAGGCTCAACTGATATCAGTAGGGTTTTTATAGTCGTATCTATGCATCTACTTAAATGTAAAAAAAAAAGAAGGTGAATTTATTGATTTATTTTTAAGTGTTGCCAAGTGTTGACTTTAACCCAAATCAGTTAATAGTATGAATTCCTGCTGGTTATCTAACCAAGTCCATCTAAGTTTGTTAAAGAGACACATACATTTTTCTAAACATGTAAACTGCAAGTTCTTCAATAACCTTGAATATCTGAATGTTTTCTGGGGTATAAGGTTGCATAGGTATATAATTAGTTCCATCTGAACAGGAAGAAAACATAAGAAGTGTCAAGTTTATACTTTACTAAGATTATACTGGTCCTTGGTGCTCTTTCACAGTTCATCCACTGTTAGAAACAAGCCGATTTTTTTCCAACTTTCCTCATAATGAGAAAGTTTGAACAGCAGATGGATAGTGCTTCTGTGTTTCCAGCCAGAGCTATGTCCCTGAAATGACCCCCTAGCTGACATCATATGGAGCCAAGAATAGAAAAAAGAAAAAAACCTGTCTGAAACGTCGCAAAACAATGAACAACAAAGGAAAAGCTCAGTAGGCCCACAATGCCAAATATCTTTTTTTGCATAAAGGTGCAATGCCACATCCCATATTACTCGTTATTACTTATACTGCAACACCTCTTCAGCGCTGCAAGTGTAGTGCAGTGACAAAGTATTTGCCCCCTTCCTGATTTCTTTTCTTTATTTGTCACACTTTTATGTCTCAGATCATCAAACAAATCTTAATATTAGACAAAGGAACTTCAGTAAATACAAAATGTTTGATTTTTTGTTGTTGTTGTTGTTGTTGTTGTTGTTGTTCATTGATCGTTTATTAAGGGAAGAAAAACCTACATGGTCCTGTGTAAAAAGCAATTACTCTTCTTTGCTGAATTATTTTAATCCAGTCACATTGGAGGGTTTTGGAGCATGAACGATGTGGTCATGCCAAAGAATCTTAGTTGGCTTTAAGTCAGGACTTTGATTTGGCCACTCCAAAACCTTCATTGTGTTTTGTTTTTTTTAGCTTCTCAGGGGTGGACTTGGTGTTTCCAGTCACTGTCCTGCTGAATAACTGAGCTTGAACTTCAGCGCGTGAACTGATAGCTGGACACTTTCCTTGAGGATTTTCTGCAGTGGGACAAATACTTTTTCGTGGCACTGTATGCAAGAAATAAATAAAAAAACACAATTTAGATGGTTATGTATTAAGTTTCCATACCTGACCACAACTGTAAAAGATCAAAGGCGTACCTTCTGCCATAGATAAATTAAAGCCTGAAACATATAATAAGCAACCACATCATGATTCACAAAGAGACAGTGAAGTAGGCCAAGGCATACACACAAAACGCGCTTGCAAACACTGCATTCCAGCTGACCCGGCCTGTCTTGAGATGCTTTAAAAGAGCAAGACAAAGGTTGATGGAAGCGACCGCAGTCCACCAATCACAGCACTCCCTTCTTTGTACACACACACACACTGTGACTCTGAGCGCTGTATTGCTGTCCTCGGTTGCCTATCGATTAGTTATGCCTGGCTGCTGTCATGTGCAGGAGTCCGGGGAAGCCCCCTAATTGGCCAGTCCGGGAAAGGGAGAGAAAGAGCAAGAGAGTGAGTTGGGGAAAGAGAGAGAAAGAGAGAGAGAGGTGGATGCTGAGGGAAAGAGGCACCATAGAAAGATGAGAGCAGCTGAGGGATGTGGCTAATTCAATCTATCATACCATGAAAACAAGACAAGATGAGAGAAGGAAGATGATGAGAACTCTTTCAGACCTTTTTTTAAATTTCTGCTGGATTTAAAGAATGAATATAAATCTTAAGAGAAAAGGGAAATGCAATATAGGACTTTTTGGAATATATAAATGTGATGAATGCTGAGGGGCCAACACTTTTGATACAAAACTGGAGTGTGCTGTCGGTGGATAATGTGAATTACTCTGACTGAAGACTGGAGTAGACTAACCACAGGAGTGAGAAATCTTCCATTGGAGCACTGTCTACAGAAACAAAGCAGGACTGGAAGGAGTGGTCAACTTGTCCAAGTGGCTTTCCTGTTTCTTTTTGGGACCCAGCTTTTATTATCCTACTGCTACCATACCACTGAGAGATGGTGAGAGTGTTAAAAATGGTAATAAAGGAGGATGCTTTGCTTTTGACGACTAATTCACACTCAAATCCATAAGGGAAAGGAAACACGAGTAAAGTTGCCTAAAGAGGAGGGATTACTTTATTTTTTTTTATTCCGGTGAGATTTACTTATTGACATATGAGAAAAAAGGGCTGAAATACCTACTTTGTACTGGATGCGGAGAGGGATTGGTTGTTCTTGAGAGGCATGACCTACATTATTCAGACAGAAGTGATGGTGAGGAGCATCTCAGTAAAGGAGAGAGTGTGGTAAGCGATAAATAAAAAAACAAAACGTAGAGACGACAGAGAGGATTTCTTTGTGTTTTTATGAATCTTTGTCAGTATGAACACTTATTTCCACAGCCATGAGTTTTGTTGTAGCCCTAAAAAGCCCAGCGGTGGCACCACAAAGGGCAAATCTGGCAAAGGGAAGGCCAAGTCGAGCAAGAGCCACTCTCACTCGAAGCATAACCAGAATTTATTGCAAGTACAGACGCCGAGTAACCAACTGCAATCTTCGCCTCGACACTCACCAAAGCGCCACCCGCATTCACCAAAGCCAAAGCAACGGCATCCGCCAAAACAGCTCACTCCGTCTCCCTCTCCCAGCTACTACCACATAGCGCCACCATCTTCCAGTCATCAGCTATGCCCGCCATCACCAACTTGCCATCTGGCCCCACAGTCCCCAAACAGCCTATTTCCTTCGCCAAGCCACCATCAGCTTCACCTATCACCAGGCCACTATCACTCCCCCAACGACCACTTGCTTCACCTGTCAGCAAGTCATCATCAGCTGCAGCATCATTCTCACAACCAGTATCACCCATCAGCCTCGCCCAGTCACATGCTCTCTTCACATTCGACTCATCAAATCTACCACCAGCAGCAGCAGCTCCGCTCCCCCAGTCACCACTCACTGTTCCAGCAGTACCAGCACCACCACCACAACTGCCCTTCTCCTCTTCCTCATGCCTCCCAGTCGCTTTCTATCCATCCTTTTCACTCTCCACAGCTCCCCTTGTATTCCGGGCTGGGGGGTAATGGGTGGAGCACACTTCCTACCAACCTCGCCAACAGGGGCTGTAGAGGGAAGTTTCCCAATCTTAGAGACAGCGTGAAAAAGAGTCCCATAAAGAGCAAAGGCAAAACAGGAGGCAGGCTGTGGCCCAATGACACGTATATCTGGACTGCACACTCAATGGAGACACCCCCACATGTGCCACTCATACACCACTTCCCACGAATACAAGCCCATGTACAGGTAGGTTATAGGTGGAAGTATGTCAGACGTGGACAGCAAAGGTGGGAACAGCGTTATTTCCCATCTATCTCTACTGAGTGAGATGCTGATACCAGAAACAATTTTCAGTTATGCATTGTGCAGATGCACTTGTGGTGGATTTTGCCTGTTATTAGTGCTAAATAAAGTCATGAACAAATACTTCCCGCTTTTTTTGATAAGCAGTCAAGCTAATGATTGATTATAAAAGAAAATGAATCATTTACTATTTCATCCTCAAAATTTCAATAGGTGTAGAAGTAACTATAGCCTTGGTATCTAGACCTAGGTTTGGGATGGGGGAGGGTGTCCTGCATGTACTGTAGACCATTCTGCTAGGTGGATTTATTGGTATTGTAAGGAAAGGGCCACCTTTAGTCCATTGTATCATTTGAAAGATAACCTCATGCTAACTACAAAGAAATCTGTATTATTTCTTTGAGTATATCACATTGGTCTGTAGTTCAGTTTCAGAGAGCATATACTTCTACTTAACATATATTTCTATGTCACTATTTTCCAGCTATTTTATTGGCCACTGCATTTTGGGCAAATTGCTTTCTTAGTGTTTGTTTGTAGAAAGATCTTCAAATGAAAAGCTACACACTTATATAGGGGTGATATAGAGAGTGCGTTACAAAAAGGGAAAAAAACACATGGCAGTAGAGAACGAGACATTCACTGATTTTATACAGGACACTGTGTCCTTTACTGACATAACATCTGATAAGAGCTTCAATTGTATGGAAATAATAGCATTGATTACTATGTTCAAAGTACTGCTAGAATCAATATAAACTGGCTACATTAGTCCCTAAAAGAAAGATGGAACAGTGAGCAAGGAAGAAGTGTAATTTGTGACAACAGCCTCCTTCAGACTCAGAGTATTGCTATCTCATTTCATTTATTTATTTATTTCACACTTGGTACAACAGTTTCCACAGTTAGTTCTTTCAGACAAACCAACCACACTTTCTATCGGTAAAGCACTGCAACCATGTGTGAATAGGAGCAGGAAGAAGAAAATATTCTTATTAAACCCTGCCCCCCATCTACAATACAACTTATATTGCAAGTGGGCACCAAAAAGCAAGGAACAAACTAACATTTATCTCCGGTCCTAACGCAAACCAAACACCAAATTTACAATCAGAATATACCACTCCACATAGTAACAAGGATAAAAGATAAGTAAATAAAATAAAATGAGGCAAAAAATAATGGAGGCAAAAAATAATGGATCCTTTTTTAATTAACTCCAATTTCGTTCACGTTCTTCATATTGAGTTATCGTTTTAGACATGCAACACTTTTTAAAACACTATAAATTTATACAGTTCTTTAAATTATAATGAAGAGAGTTCCACAGTCGTATACCCCTAACCGATGGACTCATTAATCTTTGTGTAGTCCTAGCTAGCTGATGCTTGAAATAAAATTTGCTTCTGCTGTCTTCTCCCCCCGAACACATTGAAAATAATCTTTGTAACTTAAAAGGCAAATTTTTATTTTTAGCATAAACATAATTAATAGTGTCCGTAGTTTCACTAAATCTCCTAATTTTAATAATTTCAATTTTATAAATAATTTATTTGTATGTTCTCTATATTTAACGTTATGAATCATTCGTATCACTTTCTTCTGTAATAAGTTTAGAGGTTTTATAGCATTCTCATATGTATTCCCCAAACTTCCACACAGTAACTAAAGTATGAGAAAAATAATGAAAAATATAAAATGCTTACAATGCTACAATGTTTTGTAGTCTAATAAATTTCTTACATTTCCCAAAATATAAATGTTTTTAACCATCTTCTTTCTAACATACTCAATATGTGATTTCCACGTCATATTTTCATCTACTATTACACCCAAAAAGCAAAATTCAGCAACTCTTTCAATCAATTCTCCATTAATGGACATAATGACTTCTTCCTCCTTTACACGATTGCCAAATATCATGAATTTCGTTTTTGTCAGATTCAAAAATAATTTATTTACATCAAACCATTTTTTTAATCTTAACATCTCAGAAATCATAATTTCAAATCTTTCAAATTCACTCCTGAGCAATAAACATTTGTGTCATCTGCAAATAAAATAAAATTTAACCTTTTTGATACGTCACAGATATCATTAATATATAAATTAAAAAGTTTAGGTCCCAAAATAGAACCTTGAGGAACGCCACATACAATCTTCAATCTTTCAGAGGTATTGCCGAGTTAATGTACATATTGGGACTTATTTTCTAAATAACTCCTTAACCAATTCAATGCCACTCCTCTCACACCATAAGTATACAATTTAGAAATCAAAATAGAATGTTGTAACGTGTCAAAAGCTTTTTTTAAATCAATGAATACCCCGACTGTGTATTTATTATTATGGGTTGCAGATGAAATATCGTCAATGAAAGTCAACAATGCTAATGCCGTTGATCTATTTTTACGAAAGCCAAATTGATTTTCATTTATTAGTTGATTTTTTTCAATAAAACTATCAAGTCTTTACGCAAAAAGTTTTTCAAGCACTTTTGAAAACTGTGACAAAAGAGACACTGGCCTATAGTTATTAAAACTATGCTTATCTCCTGATTTATATAAGGGTATCACTTTTGCCACTTTCATTCAATCAGGAAATACTCCTGATTGTAACGAGAGATTAAAAATATAGCAAAGAGGAATACTTATACAGTCTAAAGTCTTTTTAATTATAACCATGTCTATACCATCACAGTCAGTAGATTTTTTTATTTTTAAAGTTTTCTACAATTGCTACTATTTCTTTTATGGTAATATCAGCTAAGAATATAGAAGTAACCACTCTACTTTCTCCTTTCTAGACTTCCTCATATTCTGGGTCGTCATCTTTTCTAATTAAATTTGCTAAAGTAGGTCCAACATTTACAAAAAAGGAATTTAATTCGTTTGCTACTTCAGTCCTGTCATCAACAACTTGACTATTCTTAATGAAATAAATAGGCCGATCTGAGGGTGTGTTCTTGTTACCCAATACTTACCCAATCTTCCAAATGCCCTTAATATTATTCTTGTTTTCCTGATGGGAGATCTACAAATACATTGGCTGCTAAAAGCAATCTCCAAGTGTTGTACTTATATCTGACCACAGTGTTATGGACAATTTAGAAGCATAAGGTCACTACAGTATTGCTGCCATTATCTTGAAGCTTCGAGTGCTTTGCTGATGTTTTCCACACAAAACTGCACTCTGGGCTGTCAAATGAATTGTAATATATTCATAGCTTGTCTCTCTTTTACTCTGAGGGATACTGGAAGTAATTCAGAAATACAGAGAAAACAGATTTAGAGCAAATGAAAGGTTTCAAAATAAAGCCTGCAGTCAATGGGACAGCACTGAACGATGATGGGCGCAGTGCAAGAGCGATTCCCAGTAATACAATCAAAAGAGCATAGCCATCCATGTGTAACAGGAAATGTGTCGTATTATATAAACTCTACAGAGATGAAGAATAGTAAAGGAAATGAATGTAACAGTGTAGCTCTCTTCTACTTGCTATAGTTATTGCGGACACGGTGATCACAGAGTTAGAAGGTAGCGATGGTGTGATTAGTGTGATTGGAGTGGTTGTTCTGAGTGGATGGAGTCATGCTCCATCTGATTAAGTTATCTGATTTTCATTGCTTGTTAGGAAGTCAGACCGAGCGATGATGTTATGATTGTATGAATGTTTGGGTCCGTGTTCACCTCTGTGGACAGCCAGTGTGAGTTGGTTTTAGAGAAACGCAACACTTTGGCCTTTGTATGTGTTTTGCGCGTTCTTCCATATGTGATTGTGTGTGTGTTAGATTGCTATAGGATTCTTGATTTCTGTTTCTCCAATCATGAGTCATCTGCTAATTAATAATTACGTTGATGGTTTAGAAGCTGATTAAAGCCCGCTACACTAATGGAAAATCATTTCCCCAAGTCTACACACTCGCGCACACACACACACACACATATGCAGACCTCCTTCAGGACCTAATCACTTGTATGTCTCTCTGTGTGATAAGACAAACGTGGGATAGTCTGGATCTCTCTCTAAGCTGTCCTGTGTTGGACTCAACCAACCATAATGCCATGATAACACAGCTGGTGTAACACCTGTTATGTAACGACTGACAATCACTTGCACAGGATAACAAAACACTGTCTGGATATGGATGTTTTGTGTGCCTGTGTATTTGTGCACCGAGTGCTTGTTTGTTTATATTTGCACATTTGTACTTTTGGCCTTTTCATGTAACACAACTCTGTCCTCACACACTCAGACACACACACAAATTCAAATATGTATTGATGTTACATAAGGGTGCAGTCTGACATGGCGTGCCAATGGAATCACCAGCTGAGTGACGGACTGGATTTGTCGCTTTGTGAATGGTGCGCACAAACAGAGAAAGAGACACATACGCAGAGCTTGTCTGCACTGTGCAACGCTTTTCCTCTGCTGAGGGAGTCACATAAGGTTTAGGCAAAGCGGTGGACTAGCATGCATAGTGGAATAAATTCCATACTGTGGTTAATAGGTGTTAATACAGTAGCGTCAGCTGAGGTGACTCCGTCAGTGTGTTTCATTGTCTAAGACTATTAGAATAAACAATTAACTGGTTATCTTTGTTGGTATTAACAGGTTAAGCCTACACGATAATTACAGTGACAAACAAGTTTTGGCTGGTGAAAGTCAGGAGTGTAGAGTCTGTCGTCCACAGGCTAAAATCTGGCCACCCCTCTGACCACCACACCCAGCCAATGGGAAAGCCCGCAGGGGGGCTGTGCATAGACTCAGAACTGGAGTTACATTCAGTGAGTGTGTTTTTCTAGCAGAATTTTTTCACTGATTGATTTTTCTGCCACGATTATACCCACACACTGACACATTTTGACAATGCAGCTATCCTTATCCTTATTATAATCATCATATGAGCTTTTACATATAAAAAACAACAACTTTATTGATTTTCCTAGATTATTTTTGTCAGTTGAGGCTTACATAAAAGCGATAACTTGAAGTAATTGTTTTTAAATCAGGAATTTTAGCCTACTCTTTATATTGTTGCTTCAGTTCATTGAGGTTTGCAGGCGTTCATTTATGCCTAGCTCTCTTTAGTTCCTGCTACAGCATTTCAATCAGTTTGAGGTGTGGACTTTGGCTGGACCATTGCAACACCTTCACTCTTTCCTTTTTCAGCCATTTTCTTGTACAATTGCTGCTTGGGATTGTGTTTGGGATCATTGTCCTGTTGCATGACCCAGTTTTGGCCAAGCTTTAGCTGTTGGACAGATTGCTCCACATTTCGCTCTAGAATACTTTGGTATATAGAGTTCATGGTCAACTCAGTGACTGCATGATGCCAAGGTCCTGTGGCTGCAAAACAAGCCAAAATCATTAGTTTTCCACCACCATGCTTAGCTGTAGCTATGAGGTGTTTGTGCTGATATGCTGTGTTTGGCTGTGTATTGTGGCCAAACATCTCCACTTTGGTTCTGTCTTTCCAGAGGACATTGTTCCAGAAATCTTTGTGGTTTGTCCTGATGCAGCTTTGTAAACCTAAGCTATGCTGCCATGTTTATCGACACAAGGCGTTCTCCTGGAAACCCTTTTAAACAATTCATATTTGTTCAGTCTTTTTCTAATTGTGCTCTCGTGAGCTTTAACATTTAAAAGTCTAATTGAAGCCTGCAGAGTTGTAAAGAGGCATTCAGTTAACCCCCCCAGACCAACAAAATGCTAAAACCAAATGACAGGTGGTCACACATGCCAATGACTAATGAACCAAGTGCATTTGATTCCACTCAATGCCACCCCTAGATAAATAACAGCTTCAGCCAGGCCACCCCTATAATATCGGTCCCTGGTTACTTTGTTACAGGTTGTAGTCTCAATGTGTGCATTTGTTTGGGATCAGAAATCATTAAGTTTTTTTCTTAAATTTCCTTATGTTGATGTGATTGATGTGAGCTTTCTAGTGGCAAAGGATAAAGAGGGTTGGTGTCCTTGTTGCAGTGATCTGCAGTGTTTTTTTCTAAAGCTTTTAAAACTGTCTGAGCTCTCTTTGAAAAGCAGCAAACTTGAGAGATCCTATTTTTGCTTTAGGTATACATTAACATTTGAATAGTGTTCTCCTAAATCAAATAACAGTCCAAAAATATTTAATACAGATATTTTCCTCTTCTCTGACATAAATACAGGTCCTCATACATCCTGATGACAACAGCTGTACCTGTCAGCATGGCCTCAGTGCCTCATTATGCAGGACTTAACCTGCTGTGTCCCAGCCTCCTTGTATCTATGTCTCTCTGAACCTTACTCCAAATTTCTTCTCACGCTGTTATTTATTTAATTTTTTTCTTTTTAAAAAAAATCCTGTATCCTTTTTTTTCTCCACTCTACATTTCTCAATATTGTTGACCAGCAGGCGGATTTCACTCCTCCCACCATACCTATAATCCTCCACACCCCACACTACCCCCTTCTGTTCCCTTGTGGGATCAAGCATCCAGCCAGCTTGACTGACAGTTCCACATGTGGCAGTGAGAGAGGAGGGGGTGGGGGGTGGGGGGGAGGCGACAGGGTGGATGAGAGGTAGAGATTAGTAGAGACATAGATGCTGTTGCTGCTCTGCTGCATGTTCATGGTCATGGTGGCCTGTTTGGTTCTCTTGCTTGTTTGATGCTAGTTTAACTTGTTAGTTTGGCAACTTTTTTTGGCGACAGAACAAGAAGCAGAGTTCTTAAATGGACTGGCACGCTGATCGCTGGGCTGTTTGAGAAGTCTAGAGCCAGTGCTAAAGGTGGACGTCAGGGCACTAGATACTCTCTGGAGAGAAAGTGAGAGGAGACGAGGGAACAGGAGTCAGTAGGTTGGAAATGGAAAAAAAAAAGGTGTTCATGTTCTTGCAAAATGACAAAAACGACATCCTGTAGGTATTAGTGAGTTTCCTGCCTTTTGCTTTGCATGTGATTAGAAAATAGGAAATGGAAACCAGTGTCAGTCATCTGCAGCTGCCACAACCCTAGCACAGATCGGTCCAAGCCTCTTCTTTAGAAGGAGACCGGGAAGAAAGAGGAGGCTGATTTTGGGTGCAGAAGAAAGGAATAAACACTTGTTGTAGAGTGCAGAGCGCGCATGGGAGTGAAGGGGAGATTGCGGTCGGTGGATTTATACAAAGCAGATGGATCTGGGAAGTTGACTTAATTTAAGAGATTAAATATGGATGACCTACAATAGGATGGTGGTGTAAAGTACTGTGCAGCAGTGTACAATGTTGTACTATTTTACTATTAGAAAAAACGTCTAAAATGTATCGAGTGTTTTGTGGTCCAGTTCTGAATTTTTGTTGAGACACTTTATGGCACAGTGGCAGAGCTTTAGTAAGTTGTCCTATAGCGTGGTTTGCCGTGTAGTACTGTAGTACTGCCCAGTATAAGGGCTGTGCAGTATGTCATGCAGTGTATGCCGTCGCTCCAGGGTGGTAATCTGTAGCAGATGTACTCGAAATGCTGTACCAAAACATGAGACGAGTAAGTGCTTATTGCTGCTCTCTGTGTGTTTCTCTTTGTTCTCAGCAAGAGTGCTTTGATATTAAAAGTAATTAATAATAACACCGACATTCTCTCTTTCAGGCCAACCCCCCTCCAGTGGTGGTCAACACCGACAGCGTCGACACCCCCCCATATGTGAGTACGGCTTCAGATATAAGGCTAGACTATAATTATATTTTTTAAATAGTAAGGTTGAATATAAAAACTTTACATTGAATCATTGTCTTTAGTCCATTAATTTAGTGTTTTTTTTCTTGCCAAGAAATGTGCTTCACATGTGCAGTAATTTGAATATTTTAGAAACAATTAACGTGCACGGAGTTTTAGGTTGAAATCTCACTTTAGAATTACATGAATACAGATGTCGTTTTACCAGCTGCCACAGAAAATCAGTATCTGTGGTTGTTAGATAAGTTTATTATGTAATTACTGTGGAATTAGTCCCTGCTGAACTAAAACTGAAATTAAACACAGGCAGTGAAAGATTTGTGCGCTTGCAGGTTTCACTTATTAGTTCGCTGATATCATTTATGGATGCTTTTCTCCAGTAAGGACTAACTTTTCTGACACCTTTAGAGACCAGGGTATTCTGGAGCCAAAAATGCACCAGGTGCATTGCTATGTTATAATACACATGCTGTGATGCTATGATATTGACACTTGCAATGATGGTTGTGCTTCACAGTAAATAATCCAATAATTTTAAAGGGTTTCAAAGGAATCTAAGTTTTTTGTCATGCTCATAGTAAGTTCAATTCCATATAATCAGGCAGCACTCACCACTATGTGAATAGTGTCAGATATTAGTAGTCACAGCGTACATGGTGGCTGATGGATGATCGTGCCCTCTGTTTGAAACGACAGAAATTCACAATCTAAACTAATCTGAGCGCACAGAGGCACAGATTACAGCCAAGGGGATTACATGGGCCACTGGGATGCCGCTCGACCACTGTGTTTACGTGTTTATCAACTATGTGTGTGTGCGTGTCATCTCGCCCGCAGCAGCTGTATCTCCTAGTTTCAACTGAGCCGGACTCAAAATATATTGAGATCAGATTTAATTCTGTGCTCTTTACATTCAGTCTTAAAACGTGGATGTTAATGTGATTTATAGTACAGACGGTCCAAGCTGAGCCATGTGATTGGCCCACGGGCAAGCCATCAGGGATGCTCTTAAATATGACATCATAGACGCATCATCGCATTACGGATCTAATCTGCGGGATTCATGCATCAGTCATAAATAATCAAATTTCTAAATTCTCATTTCTTTTGTTCACATACTTGTTGCAGTCTGTCGTACCTACAATAGGCAGTGTGTTAGTGATCAGATAATCAAGTCACATTTTTAGTTAGAAGTAAACAAACGTTGTCAAGCTCCTACTAATGTTCAGAGATAGCAGCTTACTTTGGTGTGCTTCAGTGTCTGCTGCACTAAGACAGGGTTTTACGTTTAATCTCTGGTGACTTCTAACTACACAAAATGTAGTTTCTCTTTTATGTGAACAAATTTTACCTCATATTTTACTTTCACCTCAAGAACATTTTACATGACTAAGATTGAGGTTTTTTTTAAAAAAAAACATTTAAAAAGTTGTGGTCTATGTGACATTTAACTTGTGATGTAAAAGTGTAGGCGGTCTCACCAAAGATGCTCTGTTCTTCTTAACATCTAAAGGGTAACTACTGCAAAGATGAGTGTAAAGCCCAGATTTGTACAATAACTTCATGACATATTTTGTATCACAACTTTCTTTCTTTGCAAACATTAATCTTTCAGTAACATTTGAATGCCTGACCTGAAAAAAACTGAAGCAGTCTGAATCCTGAGCTTATTTAATTGATTGATTGATTGATTTTTTGGCTTGCAGAGTTTTTATGTTTTGAAACATTGGCCATGTTTAATATAAACATCCAGCCCTGTAACAGTGACAGAAAATAAGGAAAAGCAAATGTGGATTAAAGAAAGAGTTTACTCTCACTGTTCATTTTCATCTCTCTCTTTTTTTATCTTTCAAACAGGTCAATGGAACAGAAGCAGACTATGAGTATGAGGAAATCACATTGGAGCGGGTAAAAACATACAACACACCATCACCATGTGTGGCCATCACATAAACTCTGCATGTACTCAGCTCGACGTACAGTAGTCACAACACGGCAAAAACTAAAATGAAAAAATTATAATAGTTCAGCCTTAAAACCTGATAAAGATTCAAAGTTTTTTGTCTGTTCTTTTTCTTAACAAACTAAATATGTCACAAAATTAACTAGTTTTTTGACTCTAAAAAAATCTAAATCCTTAATAAGGCTGAGAAAACACAATGATTTAAGTCAGAAAACCCATCCCTGTGTTAGCTGCCTTTGTCCCCGGTTATTTTCCTCTACTTCAGCTCGTCATTCTGCTTTTCCTTAACTTAGCCTGATCATTGGTCTGATTCTGTTGGCCCTCTTTCCCTGTCCTCTCTTTCTTTTCCATCCTTCTTCCCTTTCCATGCCTGGCCCCTTCCTCCTTCATTCTCATTACATGCCCCTTTCTCTCATGCCTAAGGCAGTCTCTGCACCTCCCTCTCTCTCGCCCTATTCTCCTGTGACCTGGTTCTGTCTGCTTGACTGGATCTGCTTTAAAGACGCCATGGACGTACACGCAAACACAGGCGTAGACATTATACTTAGCCATTATACTAGCCTTGAATCCAGTGACAGAGTGCAAGTGAGAAAGCACCATGCCAGTGATCTACTATATGCCAGCTGGCGATATCTGGAAACATCTGTATCTCTTTTACATGTTGACTTTTTCCACTGCAAATTACTTTGGAAAGAGAAAATGATCCATTAACAGAAAAAATTATGCTTTAATGTCTTCTTTAGGAGACACACATATCCCTACACTTAATCTCTTATTCTTCTTTGAAGTGGAACTAAGGTAAATTTACAGTAACCCCTGTCCAGCTTACAGTTTGGCAGACTGAGAACCCATCATCTAGTCTGCTGACATAGCCTCTTGGGGCAAATGCAGAAATTGCAGAAGTCAATCTTTTTGTGTGTTCAGCAGATATATGAATCGATTTTCTGTTTTCATTAGCCCGGTTATTGCCTATAAATGCATATAAATTTTAAAAAGCCAATAAGAAAATTAATTGTTGTTGGTTTATCCGATCATGTTTTAGACCTTCCGTGCAGCTGCTCTTTTGCTTCCGCACAGTTTTGTTGCATGTTTTTTTAAAAGCATTCAACCAAAGCCCGATCAGAGGGAATCTTTTCATATGAACAAATATTTTGGCTATCTGCACTGTACCTTCTGCCTGGGCGCTCTTCCAGAAAGCAAGTTTAGTGAAAAGAGTTTGTTTCAGATTGTCTGGGTTCTCTCTTCCAGAAAGAGAGCTGACTGACACACCGTTTCATTTCCTTATAACATTTTATCATTTTTGCAGCTCGTCTCTGAGCGTCTTGACTTGAAGAAGTTTGATCTTTACAAATATGAAATCCTAAGCAGACGTTACTTTTTTTAATATTTAACATCAGCGTGAATTAAAATGAAGGCTCTTGCTTTTAATTTACCTGTTACCTGTTACCTTGGTGATTCCTGGCGTCAGAGATCTGAACTTACTAAACCTGTGTTCAAATCGCTTCAGTGACTGCTCTGTAAAATAACATTATACTTTTTCCCTCTTCATGGACTCTGAGCCAGAAAATGCAAACAGTGATTCATTCATGAACAACCACACTCGACTTGATTAGCCCTTTGTGGCTTAGAATGAATGTTTTTCTGTTTGTACATTCTTACCAGCTTAACTTTCGCCTTTTTTCTTTTTATATTTGACATTAAGTTACACGACTCATTGCTGCACCACTTCATCTGGTTGAACAACTCCTTGTAAAAGAAAAGGAGGCTGCACTGTGTTGAAGAGCACCAGTACATATAACCTGTATGCCAAAGAGAGTTCAGCTTCACCTCTTTCTGTGGTAAATGTATGATGATACAGGGATTAAGCTTGCTTGAGGTAATTAGAATAGTAGAATCTAGTTGGGATAGGTCACATATTGTCATGGTTTGCTGTGTGGCAGGCAGGACCCAAATGCAGGACTCATAAATGCAAGGATCAACTAAAAGAGGCAGCTTTATTTTGGATGTAAGTGATTCTTCAAACAAACAGAAAACAAAACCAAAAATGAGGAACTAGAAATACGAACCAAAATCAAAACACTAACACTGGGAAACAGAGCTAGAAAACTACAAGGAGCACAGCGAAAAAACGCACAGCATAGTGAGGGTACAATGCAACAACTAATAGAGAGAAACACAGGACTAGGACGAGCAGGTGGGGAACACAGCTGGGACAAATCAGACCCAACGAGACAAGGGAAAAAAAACCACACAGGGACAGGGACTATCAAGATAAAACAGGAAACACACGACAGGCACAGAGGCACGGACTTGCCACTGAACAGAGGGAACACGGAGCACAGGGACAGGAGTAACAAACTGCGACATGAGACACGACTGACTGGGGAACAAGAAAATAAACACAAAGACAGAACTAAACCTACACTAAATATGAAGGGCACAGAAAAACTGGAGATCAAAAAACAAAGAAGAACTAGAGCTAGAAATACAGAACCATAAACCAAAAAGACTAGTAATGAGAAACCATGATGAAATCAAAGATTAATAATAACACAGAACACTGGGTCACGACACAGGACCGTGGCACGTACATTGTGGTCCATCCTTAGTCTGCTATAAAACCTTGGCCACAGCAACTGGACCAGTTGGTTTTCTGTCTTCTGTGTTGGATTACATGATGCTGAACAGAGCAGAGCAGGCATAATGTCTACAAATCTGACATGAACCAAGAAACTGTGGGCTCACTGAATCAACTCAAATTCTGTATGAGGTTTGCCAGTTGGATGTAGGGAAGGGCTAAGCCGTCAGCTGATGTCTGTTGACTTTAAGATCACTTGATCTGAAAAGCAGCTGAGCTCGACTTTATGGCCTGCCCAGACTAACATTAATCAGTTAATATCACGGTGCACAGTAATCTTTAATCTTTAAAACACTCTGTGTATCTGTGTCTATGCGTAGGGTAACTCAGGCCTCGGCTTCAGTATCGCTGGAGGGACCGACAACCCCCACATTGGAGATGACCCCTCGATCTTCATCACCAAGATTATACCTGGAGGAGCTGCAGCCCAGAATGGACGACTCAGGTGCAAACACAGACACTGTTGCTTTCATTAGACGTGAGCAAGAATTATTTGATTACATTATGTGCAGGTGCAGCGCTTCTTGGGTGCTACATGCCCGAGCTCAGCTGCTGCCCTCAAAGTTAGAAATTGGACCATCTTAGTCTGAACATTTATCACAAGTGTTTGCAGAAATTGGGCATGCAGAATGTATTTCTAGTCCTCTAATAATCCTCCTTTTTCACATTCAAACTGAAGCAATGCTGTTCATGTGTGTAGCGTCACACCTGTGGCAGCAGATTTACCTAATTATTGGTGTGGCATTGATCGAGCAGGTAACATTATTGTTCTGGCGTTATTGAACTTAGACAGCAATGCTTTCAGCAGCTGCCAGCAAACTCAGCTAACATTGTGAGAGGCTGCTGTGTGGAGAGCATCTCCAATCACAGTAAATTGGCTGTCTAGCTTTACAACAGACTTCACTATGAGAGCTTCGGCTTGTTATTATACTAAAGAATAAAGGGATGTGAATCCCTCGCAGTTTTTCTCTTTACCCATACCAAGGTAACTACCTTGGTAAAGCCAGTGGCTCTAGACAATCTTTGAAAATGAACAAGAGATGTCTGATTGAACCAAGAACTGTCTATTTTCAGTTTCTGGTATTTGATTGTGTTCACTCACCCACTCCAATCTCCCCATTTCAGGACGTATGTCTAGTTTAGCTTTAATTCTCAAAAAGAAAGCGACCACTCACTGTCAGCAGCTCCTTTCCCAATTTGGTCTTGGCAGCATAACATTTGTTTTTCCTCCCAGTTCATCTCCCCCATCCAAGGCAGTTCACTTCTTTACTTCATGTATTGTTGCCATGCAGGGTGAATGACTGTATAGTCCGGGTGAATGAGACGGACGTCAGAGAAGTGACCCACAGCGGCGCCGTGGAGGCTCTAAAGGAGGCAGGTGGTCTGGTCAGACTGTGTATACGACGCAGGAGGAGCCTCACCGAGAGAATCCTGGATATCAAACTAGTCAAAGGCCCCAAAGGTGAGACTGTGCTAGCATAGCAACAGACTGCCAAGTCTACAATTAGTCCAGCACAGATATATTGCAGTTATTGTTGTTGTGGTACTATAGCAGAACACTTCATAAAAAAACAGTGTTATGACTTACAAAAAAAGTATCAGATGTTAAGAAAATATTCAAGCGTGTGACCCAGTGACTTATTCTTCCAGGTTT
Organism: Pundamilia nyererei; assembly: GCF_000239375.1. NCBI lineage: Eukaryota > Metazoa > Chordata > Actinopteri > Cichliformes > Cichlidae > Pundamilia > Pundamilia nyererei. Next base: position 1,190,118 of record NW_005187473.1, on the reverse strand, counting down.
AGGATTTAGTATAGCTGGTGGAGTTGGAAACCAACATGTCCCTGGCGACAACAGCATCTATGTGACCAAAATCATTGAGGGAGGAGCAGCACACAAAGATGGACGTCTACAAATAGGCGACAAGCTTGTTGCTGTAAGAAAACACTTCCTCTTTTTTTTTTTACTCTGTTCTCTTTTGTGCAAATTTGATTTAAAAATCTAATTATACACACTAAAGTGCATATGAAGGTTGCACTTCATATTACTGTTAAAAAAGAAGTTACCCTAAAAGGGGTACCATCCCCATGAACCTGAATGGATGGATGGATGGATATTTATCATGTGTGGCGCATGTCTGTAGAAAATAATACCGTTTATGTCATTTATGTTCAGGTAAATGGTTCCTGTTTGGAGGAGGTAACTCACGAGGAGGCAGTGGCCGCCCTAAAGTCGACTCCTGATGTCGTGTACCTGCGTGTGGCCAAACACACCTCCCTTTTTATCAATGACAACTTCCCTCCGCCCGATGTCACTAACTGTGAGTACACAAAAAGAGCTCTACGTTCTGAACGTTGAATTTTTTATATTTTAATTGCACAACATGTATTTGTGAAACCCAGTTTCATCCGTCTGCGTAGACTCTCGCTATTCTTGAGAAGTTCAAAAACAACTTGCAGTCAGACAGCGTGCAGCTGACTGTTGTACACATCGTTGCCACCAAGATGGTGAGGCGTTTTAGAGCCAGATGGTGCTGAACAAAAAAAAAGAAAAGAAAAAGAAAGAAAACAGCAAGGAAGAAAGCTGAAATTTCTTTGCTTCCCACACATAGAGAGAGCTGCTTTTTACTGAAGCCCTGAACAGTGACTCTTACTCAGAGCTTGTCATGAATCATGAAACTCGACCAGCAACCAATCAAGGAAACAAAGAAAAGTCAAGCGAAGGTGAAGTAAACTGTAAACGGGTACATGGAGTTAAATTAGCTTTCGCGTAAAATAAAAAGGTACCTACAAAAACCATTATTAACATCTGCATGTCCTCCCTTTACATGCCATCAGATATACTCAGCTAAGATATAATCAGATATAGTCTTTCTTTAATCACGCAGTCTCATTGAGGTTCATATCATATTTTATAAGACAGCTGAGAACAAGAAATATTCAGAAAACGGAATCAGCAGGTGAAAAACAACACGATACAGACGTAGACTCTTTAAAAAGTAAATTACATCAGCTAATAAAGCTCTCCGAGGGGAGAATGGAGCAATCGTTATCACTCGACTTAGATCAGCACAGAGCTTTATACATGTCAACTGGTCATACGGGAAACAATGAGAACAAAGTTATGAGGATTAGCTTGCAACTTTTATGTCATATGTTGAATATTAATATTAAATGAAAATCAGCTGATGCAAGCTTGGTACCTAGTTATAAGAGCTATCTGTATGTTAAAGAAACGGTGCATTTAAAAAAAGCAAGCCAGAAGTGTGAGATCACAGTTGCATATATTTTTATATGTAAGTTATTTATTAAATAATAATAAGTAATAAGTAAATATTAAGACTACTATAGAAAGCTGTTTCAGGATAGCGATTATTTGACATCTATGAAGTTTTCTGTTAAATATGTGACGTCACTTTAGTCAGTTTGGGATGATAGATTAACTGGATTGGAAATGCACATTACCTAGTTTGATTTACTCGTTTTATAAAAGCAGTTTCTTATGAAAGCAGTTTTAATGATCTTTCACATCTATGTGGTAACGTTAAGAATATATTCTATAATGATCACATCTCCCAGACAGTGTTTTTTGTTATACAACAGTCCGATTAACAGACTGGGTAAATTTGGTTCTCTGGATTCCTGCCACTTGTCATTTCTCCAACAGAGCATATTAACAGAGAGCATGTCATTTATCACTGCTGTGAATCTACCATATTAACAGATTCTATATATCACGCTGTCTGTCATTTCTCAGGACGTTTCTTGGCTCTGCGGTAGTTTTTTCAAAGTACATCATTTAAAAACTGTGTACATAGAAAAAATGTTTTTAAAACAAAGTACATTTCTAAGTGACCCCTAAGTGACCTGTATATACTGTTCTTGTTATCTATCTATCTATCTACAAAGAAATGTCTGTATTTGTTCCCACAGCATATTCCCCACACCAGGATAACCACATCAGCCCCTACATGAGTGGCAGCCAATCTGTAAGCCCTGCCCCACTGACCACCCCCAGATACTCACCGCTGCCCAGGTCCATTGCAGGAGACGATGATATCACCCGGTGAGATCTCAGTTTATCTTTGTAGCGCACAGAAAGAAATGAAATTTCTGTCAAATGAGATAATAATTCAAGATAAAGTTTCTAAAGTTTTAACTGCCTATTAAAACAGACCTGTTGTGATCATTTGGAGCTCCACTGAAGCAGCTTTGGATGATTGAAAGTTGAAAATAATCTTTGGTTAGCTCAGTTCATGCGCTGTCTGAAAAAAGCTGTTCAGAAGTTAATCACAAATTAATCAACAGTAGATTATCAGTACTGTTAAGCATGGTATGGACATGGCAATATTTGGCTGTCGATTTCTGCTGTACATGTTGGTTTACTTGAAGTTATGTTAGATTAAACAACTTTCCAACATTTGCATATTAACATCATATGATGGTTATAAACAGTCTTTGTCAGAGCCACATTTATTCACAGATGTCAACCAAGAAAAAAAAAAAACGAAAATAATTTGACAAAATTTGAAGAAATAGTTTGTTAATGGTTTAGTTTTGCATTTTATAAAATGACAAAATCCACAATCAAAATCTTGTATTTTCAAGCTTCTTTCCTTTGTGCTCTGAGATCTTTAGTGAGAGCAGCGAAGGATGACCTCAGTTCTTCCCTGC